>NC_059432.1:60397052-60690576 GCF_021028975.2 Sphaerodactylus townsendi
ATAAATATGCACAGCTATATACAACTTTTATATTTCAAATTATACCTTCATTTATAAAAATTAGCTTTATAGGCTTCATTACAGCCTCTGGAGTAAACAGTTACACTTCCTTTCACTAAGAAGCTATGGTTAAATGCCTCTACAGAAGTCACTAGCACAACCATGTAAAAGCTGAAGAATCTTGATTGTTAGTCAAAAGTAGCACTGGGACAGGAGTGGCTGAGCAACACCCTTCTTCATGAATAAGCAGCAGTAAAAGCCTATGTCAGGTTGAAGAAATTGAACGGAAGGGAGTGGACAGCCCAGAAAACCAGCTATCATTAGACCAAGCACTGTAGCCATAATTCAGAACCTCAGCTGGAGGCCAAACAAAAGCTGTGCCCCTAGTACACTGAGCACTGCTGGAGAGATAAAAGAACAAGCTGTACCTCCCCAAGTCTAATGAATGAATGACTTACACCAAACACTCAGAAAAAGATCATGTTAGAGGGTGGAGTCTGCTTCCTGAAATCTTACCTACATCTCACTCATAACAACAATACCTGCAGCATTCTGCTCTCACCCTTCAAGTCACTCAGCGGAGTAACCCCACTTCAAACTGAAATAGTAATCTTTTCAGACAGTCTTGTTTGACAACGCCCTTCCATGTGATGCAATTTCATGTCACTGTGTCGACTATCACAACTAGCTACATGTATTATGTAAGTCTCTCCCATCCAGTTGGCCTCTCAGGACCAACTTTTGTGATATAAATATTCCCAATTCACAAACCTTTCATAATGTTGAGATTCTTTTGTAGTTTATGTAGAGTTTCTTGATCCTTCAGGACCAGGAAGTTTGATCAGTATTTTTGCACATTATTACAATATTTTAATTTCCCTTCCTTTTCTTGTACTAAAAGGTTGCCTTCAGGCCCAGGGCTGTTCTCCTAGGTAGTTAGTGATTCTCCTGAGAATAAGAGAGTCATTAAGAGCAATTTCCTTAAAAAAAACCTCTACATTTTTATTTCAAGACGGGGTCCAAGGTAAGCAGGAGAAAGGCAAGTTCAAAGCTACCGTAGGAAATGTAAAGAGAGAAAAATATATATTTAATTTAATAAATTTATAATTGAATGAAAGCAAGCATGTCCACATTCACAGGTGCCCTCTCCAGCATCTCTGTTCTCTAACTGATTTGCTTGCAGAAAATTTTGAACTTATTTTTTTATTTATATATTTTATTAGTTTTAAACCCCCGTGCCTTCTCCGAAGGGCTTATAGCCTCCTAACAAGCTTCCCTTCATTTAATGGGTTTTGCTCAGGCAAAATTTCCAGCACATTGTGCCCATGTACAACTCAAGCAACGAGGAAACTGCTGTTTTGTTTTATTGTCATGCCACACACACAGCTAATGAAAACCAACCACATGTAATGTAGCCACTCTTGAATTCTGAGAATGTTAAGTGTTGCTTTCATGAGAGGTTCATTTTTCCAGTCAAAAACATCTGAATTTGGTCACTATTCTGAAGATGTGACATGGAATAAGAGCATTGGTCTCAAGAGTCAATTTAGGCATTTACTTCTGAGAAATGTAACTTTTCCTCTCCTCTGAAGATCTCCCAAGTTCCCAGATCAGAAGAAGCCCTTGGGTCACTAGGAAACAGGGTCTTCTAAAAAGGGAGTTACAACTACTCTATCTGAAAAAAGTTATTTAGTCAGTTTATGAAGCCTCTTTGAATTAGGAATAAAATAGGCCAAACTCATAACATTCCGTGAAGCCCCCAAGACCAGTCAAATGTGATTTGGTATATCGGGGGAGAGGGGGTAAGTGTCTCTTGCTGTGGTTTCCTGCGCACCTTAAATGGGGATGGGATATAGTGCTCTGCATAGTATTGGTCAAAAGTTTTTACTTTGTATAACACAGTGTGCTTGCCATGTAACTCGCGGCTCCTTTCCACCGACTCCTTTCCAAAGCTAGAGAAAAAGGGTGTGTGTGTCCTGCTTGGTTTTCCTGCAGTTGCTGGAATCTGTCAATAAGAAGTATGGCTTTTGGGAGGGGGAGAAGAGCCAATCAGAATGCAGCCCAGCATGTGTATTGCATCTACGTTGTAAAAACAAAGGAAGGGCTCATGTGAAATAAACTGGAGTATTTCCTCTTGGTCTTCACTCGATTCCTTTACAGAAATGGGCAACCATGCAAAGGGAGAAACCGGGATAAAATAGACCCAGATTGTAAGATACCGATTGTAACCTGGTATGATTGTGCCGCGCGGAAACGGCCAGAGTTCCCCATGCTCTAGGGATGTCACATTTTTAGCTGCTTGAATTCTCAAATTTCTTTATATTAAGGCAAGTTCTTCAGAAAATACTACGTGTCCTCCATCTAGCACATTGCTAATTTATAGTAGAATGTCCCACAAATTCATGATGGAGTTAGAAGTATTTGATCAATCAAATAAACAATCAAATAAACAACATAGGTGTATCTTTTGACCAACTCCTACTGATGGACGAAAGACAGGCTTTCGGAGTTTTGAAACAACGTACTCTTGACATTGAAGGGCAGCTTCTCACAGCTGGAGCCTGCAGAACTTGTTCTCCCACATTTTATGGCATTTCACCACCATTGCCGGGTTTTATGGCTAAATATCTGAGTAATTTAATCAATCCACATCTCCGTAGATATTTTATGCTTGCTCGGCTTAATGTGCTACCGACTGCCCAAACAAGAGGCAGATATCATGGCATCCCACAGGAGAACAGGACTTGTTCCTGCGCAGCGGGCCTACCCGAAACAACTGAACACGTGCTCCTTCATTGTAAAGATTTGGCAGTCTATCGGTTGCTTTTTCTCGAGGCCATCTTGAAGAAATTTTCAGTGAGATCAGACAAGGAAATAGTTTCATACTTGCTTAGTGACCATCATCCCAACACTACTGAATCAGTTGCCAGGTTTTTAACAAAGGCACTTGGATCAAGGGTGAAACCTTTGTGTAAATTTTAGTCAATTGGTTTTAACATAATTTGCATTTTACCACTTTTTATATGCCATTAAAGGTATTGTATTTGTATTTGTATTTGAGTTAGAAGTAAAAGTATAGTTATTCAATTGTGAATTATTTTGCTCAGAAATATCAAATCCATTTCTAGAAAAAGAAAAATGTCACAGGGCAAAGTTACACCCTTCTAAGTCAATTGCATTCTGTTTGGGATTGCACTATAATACACAGGCTTGTCTCACCACACAATAAATAGGCTCAGAATCAGAGTCAAAGAGAAAAGCCATGAATAGAACGATAATTAAGGAGGAGGCACAAAATGCGATGGTCAGTAAACATTCTCATTGCAAATGCATTTGTTGTTTATGTTTGTTTAGGCTTTAGTTATGTGCCAGCAGAGCATTTACTATATAATAATATTGCTGCCTGAGGCATCTTCTGCAATTAAACTGGACTGCCAAACTCGCTGGATATTCACAATGCCAGACTTAGGAAATGATTTGTATTTTGCATCCCACAGAGCCAGCTCCATTTCTTGCTGCTCAGCTGAGATGGAGGCACAATTACTGTTTCTTTCAACTTCAGTCCTCCTGCATATGTATCTCCACTGCAGTCCCCAGGCTTCTCACCTGATGAAGACCTTTATAGCTAGAGCAGGAAAAACATATTTAAGAGAGCTGAAGGTTGTATGTTAACAGCATTGTTTTCTGCAATGTATATGTGATTTCCTTTAGTGAATATGTTGTGCAGGCTTCCGAAGCCCTGCAAAACCATGCAGTGAGGATTGTGCACTATGAGTGTGACTTTCTGTATAAAATCCTTGGCTTGCCCCATTCTATTCCCTATGCGACCCTGTGCTTAGAAACAGGCCAGCATCGGCTGGAAACTCTGGACTGGTTCCGTACATTCAAGTTTTGGGCCAGGATTTGTTTTAATCGAGATGAACTGGACTATACATCCCAGGGACGCTGCATCCTTCACACAACCCAGTGGTGGGTTAAAATCGAAGCCAAACTTAATGAGTTGGGCATTTCCTTGGAGGACCTGCTAATGTTAACAAAGCAGGAGGTCTATGGGGCTATCAAGAAGAGACTTTTTGATAGAGAGTTTCAACAGATGCTAGAGGAAGCTAATAAAACCTGTCCCCCGATCTCTCTGGGAATACCTGTGGATAGATTAATTGTAGCCCAGTACCTTTATCTCCTGGTTGAGGCCCGGTGGTGTAGAGCAATCACCTTAGCTAGGTGTAATGCCCTGCCTTCTTCCTTTAGTCTTGGACGCCACCTTGGGATCCCACATAAAGAAAGGAAATGCCCGTGTGGCATGGGTTCTGTGGAAACAGTATCTCATATGCTGTTGAATTGTCCTTTTTATGAGATAGGTAGGAAGAAGCACATAATCCCCTTCCTGCATGGAAGTGAAGGCATTACAGATAAACAGAAGGTTATATAGCTTTTAAACAGCCACAACTACGAGCTGTTGGAAGCGGTGGCTACATTTTTAAATGGTGTTATTTTAACTCGTCAGAAGTTGTAAAGGCTGTTATTATCTTGCAAAGTTCATCTTAAACTATTTATACGCCATTAAAGGTATTCGAAATCGAATCGAATCGACTATGAGTGTGCACCACAGGCAATACTGTTTTACTACAGGCAAAAATCAAATTAAGCAGGACTTGTGTTGGCATGCACGTTGACTGTGCATTTTGTTGACTATTTTCAACAAAAGCTGAAATCTCTCATTTTGTTGGCCTTGTAAACATCAGCCAGAAAAAATTGTAGAAACACACTCAGACGTCTTGGTCCTGAAAGGGAAGAGGAGGGAAAACAGGCAGAGTTTTAATATGAGAAATTTTATTTGCTTGTCAAACTCCCATGAATTATATCCATTGAGTTCCCTATCAATGTTTAGTGTTATTGCCTTTATATCTGTCACCTTAACTATTTTCAGCAAGGCTCTCTTTTTCTCTTTTGCAAGCAAGGCTGTAATAGATTTGGTTTTATGCTTGAAGCTGAGTGATTGCTGCGCACAAGGAGGATTCATACACCAAACCCTAGGATATGTGGTCAATTGACAATATTCATCTCATGCTGTGTCCTCCTTTACCTTGTTACCAAGCAGAGAAGAGAAGAACTGCAAGATACTCAACTGAAAGCAGGCAGTGACTGCATTAGGCACTAAGGCAACAAGATAAAGAATCTCTTTAAATTTCTGTATCAAAACAGTAAAAGAGAGAGTTGAATCTTTTTTAAGGAAGACATCCTGTGACATAAAGTTGGGTTACAGTGCGATATACGTGGTTTTGGAAACATTTTCTATTGACAACAATGAGGTTTGTTTCCAAATGAATCAGGATTCTTTATAGGTAGTGACATGAGCAAACTCTGGCACTGTCCATTCAAAATTCCACAAGTGCTTTCACAATCTCTCTCTCTCTCTCTCTCTCTCTCTCTCTCTCTCTCTCTCTCTCTCTCACACACACACACACACACACACACACACACACACACAGAGACAGACAGACAGACACACAGAGAGAGAGAGAGAGAGAGAGAGAGAGGATCACCCACAGCTAATACAATATTAACAAAGACCCTCATCATCATTCAGAACGATTAAACAGTAATCTTTAGTTATTCATTTGGATATTTACCCCCCCACTTTTCCTCACAACAGCATTCTCCCCTTCCCCTCCTCCACTTTATCCTCACAAGAACCACCCTGTGAGTCTGAATGTGTGTGTTTGGCCAAAAGTCACCAGCAAACTTCCATAGTATATTCATGGAATATTCATGCGGATTCAAAGCTGGGTCTCCCAGGTCCTAGCTTTATGCTTTATTCCAGGGGTCTGCAACCTGCGGCTCTCCAGATGTTCATGGACTACAAATCCCACCAGCCCCTGGCAGGGGCTGATGGGATTTGTAGTCCATGAACATCTGGAGAGCTGCAGGTTGCAGACCCCTGCTTTATTCACTACACTATGCTTTAAAATAAGACATCTACTGCAGTGAAGAAAGGGGGGAACTGCACCCAGGACACAGACTGCCTGCGTGCCCCCTCCCACCCCTGTCCCACCCTGCCGTGCCCCTGAAATGCCCCAAAATGCCCCAAAATGCCCCGCCCCACCCCCAACGTGCCCCTGACACATGACTGCAATGTGGTGCCCGGGGCAAGCCGACCCAAAAGTCACCATTGCAGCTACGCCTCTGATCTAGCCTGCTGCTATGGTGTGATGATAGACCATGTGCCAGCATCCTCTCCACTTTCTCATCATCATGAGGGCCCACTCCATGATCTTTTTGGTCCCAAAGAAAAAGATCCAAAATATTCCACTGTCCTCACTACAGGGTAGCTCTACAATTCGCCCACAGTGATCTCTTTTGCTCATTTTGCACCTAACAGAATAGAAAGGAAGAAAAAAAATCACCAGCCCGAAGGGTAACAGAGAAAGCTGTGGCCTTCAAGTGGATGGATCAAGTGGACACTATCCAAAAACAAACCTTGCACAGGTGAACAAATTATAATCCTGATTGCAGAGAGATAGCTATAGAAGCACTGCATTCAAGTTATTTATAAAATAATAATCGATCTAAAATTACTTTTTTCAGAGCTACTGTTTTTTATTCATATGCTAATTTAAATTGATTTAAATTCATATTAATGGACTGAGGCATTAATAATCTGACAACAGACAAAATTATCAAGCACCTAGAAGATCTTGGTGGATCTAAATATTTGAGATCTTCTAAGACAATGACATGAATGAGGTTGGATTAGATAATTTATAGAACAATCCTAAACAACTCTACTCAGAATACTACTCAAGTCTGTTGAGTGGGGCTTAATCACAGGAAATTGTTTTTAGGGTTAAACACTGAGGCCGTTTCCGCACGGGCGGAATATGGCGGCCTGGGGACGGCAAAAACACCGTCCCCAGGCCGCCATTCGCACAGGGGGCGCAGCTGCATCGCAGCCGCGCTGCCCTCGCACCGCCCAACAGCCATGAAGCTGGCGTTTCCCCAGAGTGCTCAGAAGGGCTCTTGTTGGGGAAACGCTGTCTCGAAGCCGCTGCTGAGCGAACGGCAGCGGCTTCGAAACGCCTCCCCCACTCTCCTTGCACCCGGCACTTACCTTGTCCCCGGGCCTCCGGCACATCGCCGAGGCCTGGGGACACGGCCCCCTGCCCTGCGCCGCTGGAGCAGGCGCGCAGGGCTAGGGGGTGTGTCTCCAGGCCTCGGCGACGCGCCGGAGGCCCGGGGACATGCCGGGTCGGCCGGGTGCCGGCGCTCCATGGCGCCGGCTGCCCAGCTCTTTCTAGGACCATCCGTGCGGACGGTCCTAGTGTAGTTGGGTCGGCGTCAAGTACGCCCACCCGGCCGCTTCCGCATTTCTGCAGAAACGGCCTGAGCTCAAAATATTCCACACTTTGTAGTCAAAGTCTGGATTTGAAATTTTAGCCATGTTCTGAATCAATTCTGATTTCCAATCTGGCTTCAAGGGCAGCCCCTCATCAACCTCATCACAGTGAGGTATAGCCTCCCCTGGATATTTGTGAAATCAGGCTTAATAAAGGTTTTTTGTAATCTAAGTGTCAAAATGTCAACATGTCAGAATGTTTCAGATTTTCTGTGTTCTTCCCTAGAAGATCAAGTTCAATAGATAATATATTTCAAAAGTGTCGACACACTGATGTTTAGGGAAGTATGTGTTTTCTTTGAAGATAAGGCTTTATTGCTCTTTGTCAGCTCCAGGGTCAGCTGCCAGACCCCAGCCAGGAGATTTAGAGGCTGGGCTAGGAGGATTTGGGAGACAGACTCAACATCACCTGAGGAAATGTCATGGTGTGAG
Organism: Sphaerodactylus townsendi; assembly: GCF_021028975.2. NCBI lineage: Eukaryota > Metazoa > Chordata > Lepidosauria > Squamata > Sphaerodactylidae > Sphaerodactylus > Sphaerodactylus townsendi. The sequence continues at coordinate 60,404,878 of NC_059432.1, forward strand.
TGGATGGAGGATGGCAGCTGCCTCCATAACCAAATCCTAAAGAATGTTTTGTAAATCCTTTGCTCAAAGCACAAGCCTTTAGAGCAAAAGTTCCTTTGTGTCTGTTTTTGGGGGGTTTGGTTGGTTGGTTTTAAGACTAATAAATTCTCTTTGGTTTTACAATCTGGTGTCTCTTAATTGAACCCCAAAAGTCATACCAGCAAGATTTTCACCTCTTGGGGGCAACAACAGTAATCCAAAGGGTAGTCAACACAACGGCCAAGTCGTCCTGGTTTTAGCAGACAGCTTTCTGTTTTTGACTTTGTATCTTTGAAACGCACACAAACAGAACTGTTTAATCTGAAGACATAGCAGGTTGTGCACTAAAGGTCATGACACCTATGTTGCATTTCTGTTACAAATGTATCATAAAAGATCACTTTCCTTCTTCTCCGCTCAGTTAACATCTCAAAATAGGATTAATACCTCTCCATGTGGCCATGAGGTTTAATTAATTAAGTTCCTTTCCCTTCTTTCTTTTTTTTTTTTGGTAAAGGAGAAAAATAAAATAAGAAAAAAACAGGAAAACAAATTTGCAAAAAGCCCAGAAATAAATTAAATATCCAGAGAAAGTGAAAGCAGGAAACTACAAGATGGGTGAGAAGATAGAGAGGCTGCTTCTAAAACAGCTAGCTCACATTTACTGATCCTGAATTTTTTCAGAACTAGTTGGTCAAAAATAAACCCAAACTAGTTCACCTGTCAAATGAAGAGGTCCCCAGAGCTTCCTGGGGAAGCCAGAGTCAGACCCTGTCTGCTCTTATGCCAACAGTTGCCTTTCAGTAATGCATGGCAGAGAGCTCCAAGAAGCTCCAAAGCGTCATCTTCCCCAGAAGTCAATTAAGTTCCTTTCTAAGAGGAATTAATCCATTCTTTCAACTTGATCTAAGGTCTGAAACCAACAATGCAACAGTGGGCAGTAACTTGGGAAATAATGAAGGGTTTGGACCTACAGATGGTCATACTTCCCTTTTCTTAGGTACCATTCTTTCTATTGCTAATCAGCAACTGCCTCGTCCACAACTAAATGCTTATTTTGTCAATGTATAGAGATAATCCTCCTGCATACTACAAATTAAGCAATTATACTGTTGCTACAACTTATTCCCTTTTATGTGCATATCCGAATGATTCCCTATGCATAATGGGTTTTGCTACAGAGGATGCCTCATTTGTTTATTTTCTTGGCTAAGACTCTTGTCTATAGAGAAAAAGCAAAAAAAAATGCTTTAGGCAATTATTACTGTCACCAGTGCAATTTGCAAGGAAAAAAAGCATCTGTATCTGAAGAACACAGGCTTATTTGACTGACAAAAATATGTGGTTTTTTTTCATTATAAGTTATTTATCCCCTTGGGTATAGAGAAGGTAAAAAAATAAGAATCTGTCAGTGAAACATAATTTTAAACAACCAATAATATAGATGAAGAAAAAAAACTTCCATTTTAGCATTGGACAATGAAAAGTACATCATATGGCTTCTGGCAAGGAAATGAAAAGAGACAATTTAATGAAGCATAAAATATTGTTTCAGGGAAAATCAATCTCCCCCTTTGTAAATAAAAGTTGCATTATTCCATATTAAAATACATTAGAAATTGTTAAATTGAAATTATTAAACATTTTATTCAAGCAAGCAATGCAGTAAGTAATGTACATTTCCAAATTTTAAAGAATGACATGAAAATGAACAAGCATTTTGATATTACCTTTTCAGAGCTGAAAGACAGATATTTTGGAAAGCTTAGGTGTCTGCCACTGACAAGATTTTCAAAATGTCCTCTTGATCTTGCTTTTGCAGACAAAGATATATGTGATTATTTGTGAAACTAGAGTTTTTCTTTATAGATGATGTATCATATATCCATCATAATATCTCCTATAGCTCAAGTATCTCAAGACTACAATGAACTTCAAGGGTCAGATGTCTCCATTAATGCTGTGTGCTTTTAAAAACATCTAGATCTGGGAAGTGTTCAGGAGTCCTGGATGGCCTTTGTCGCTCGCTCAGATCTCACAATGTTGTCCAGGTGTGGTTTTTCAGAGGATTTATTTTGCCAAGCCAAAGGCTTTTAAAAACTAAAACCTTCTTTAAAAGTAGAGTTACAAATGCAACAAGAAGATTCCATGGCAAGCCAATTTTTTTAAAGTCTTCATTTAGATGGCAGCCCTATTAGGCAGATTATTTTCTGAAATCACATAACCATTAATTCACTCCAGACTCAGATGATTAAATCAGTGGTAAACAATGAATACAATGATATCTCACAATAGGGCCCATCAATTGTTTATCCAGTGACTTCATGTCCAAATTAGACTATACTCCAATCAGCAGACTGCAGAGCTGCGACATCATACAATCAGAACCAATATACATATTGCAATAATCAGTCAACCACACGATTTTCTCATTCAAAGAAACCCATTGCAATAGATCCATTTCAGAGTGCCTTTCATCACCCATTAATTTATAGCAAACGGCTTATTCTTGCATTCATTTTCACATGGAATGGTTGATTATACAGCCATCCCATGACCATTTCTATATCTAGTAGCCAGTCATCCAGAAAATGCACAATAAACAGGCACATTTTGGAAAGCAAATCAGAAATTGACTGAGCATTACCAACTCTCTATGCACAAAATAGACCAACAACAGATACCAACATTGGTCCATTAGAACAACCGAAGGATTAGACAAATTCAGTGGAGCGTGCTCTATTAATTACTATTAGCTAAATGGAACCAAGTTCAGAAGTAGCAATTGGGTGACAATTAGAGGAGGAGCTATTGCCTTCATGCCCTGTTTGTGGGTTTCCCAGAAGCATCTGGCTGGGCAGGGCTGGAACAGGTTTCTGGTCCAAATAGCTGGGCTGATGCAGAACGGCTGTTTTTATAGTCCTACGGAAAAAAATACATGCAGGAAAAAGGACCCTGCTCCTTTTTTAAGGAACAATTATTATTTGCTTTGTATTACTGTGTTTTCCCCAAAATAAGAAAGAGTCTTATATTAATTTTTGCACCAAAAGATGCATTAGGGATTATTTTCAGGGTAGGGGTTATTTTAGGGGAAATATGGTACCTTCACAATTCATTAAAGTGGACTCTCAGCAGCCCTGTTGCTTCCCCATCATGTGTGATGCAAACCTCATCCTCATTAGCAGGGAGCACCCTGCTGGATCACACCATCCTGATCTGTAACTACCAGTAGGACTTATTTTTAGAGTAGGGCTTATATTTTAATCCTCCTCCAAAAATCCTGAAAAATCATGATAGCGCTTTTGGGGGGGGTAGGTCTTATTTTCAGGGAAACACAGTGTGTAAGTTCTTTAATTTCACAGGACTCTTCCCCAGGCAGGATGGTTAATAAAAGAAAAATATTTTATATGGGAGCAGAGGCATAGCTACAATGGGGACATCTGGGGACAAATGTCCCAGGCGCCTGCCATTGGGGGCGCAGAAAAATTTGGGCTCATTTCTAATTTTTTGGGTATTTTTAGTGTTTTTATTTGTAAGCCAGCAGGGGGCGCACTTTTTAGGCTAGCAGCACCAAATTTCAGGCTATTGTCAGGAGACACTCCTGATAATACCAGCCAGGTTTTGGTGAAGTTTGGTTCAGGGGGTCCAAAGTTATGGACCCCCAAAAGGGGTGCCCCCATCCCCCATTGTTTCCAATGGGAGTGAATGGTAGATGGGGCTACCTTTTTGAGAGTCCATAACTGTGGACCCCCTGAACCAAACTGCACTAAACCTGGATGGTTTCATCCGAAGAGTCTCCTTCTGATACCACCCAGGTTTGGTATCCATTAAGGGGGTCCTTGAGTTCAAGGGCACAGTCCAAGAATAGGGCTATGGTCACTTTAAGGTTTTGGGTTTTTGTTACAATTTTGGGAACAATTTGTGACCAAATAAATTAAAATAATAAGTTAGGATTAGGGTTAAGGCAGGAGCAGGGCCTTGCGCTTCCCTTAGTGTTACATTGAGTTCTAGGGCGCAGTCCGAGAATAGGTCTATAGTCAGTTTCAGGTTTTGGGGTTTTCACTTAACCCTTGCTCTTGCCTGAACCCTAACCCTAACTTTTTATTTTTATTTAATTTATTAAGTTATAAATTGTTCCCAAAATTGTTATAAAAATCTGAAACTGACCATAGCCCTATTCTCGGACTGAGCCCTAGAACTCAATGTAACACTATGGCAAACCTGAGCCCCTACCCTTGCTTTAACCTAACCCTAACTGAATAAATTAAATAAAAATAATACGTTAGGGTTAGGATTAAGGCAAGAGCAGGGTCTCAGGCCTCTCTTAGTGTTACATTGAGTTCTAGGACATAGTCTGTAAATAAGGCTATGGTCAGTTTCAGGTTTTGGGTTTTATGACAATTTTGGGAACAATTTATGACTGACAAAATTAAATTAGGGTTCAGGCAGGAGCAGGGGCTCAAGCTTGCCTAAGTGTTACTTTGAGTTCTAGAACATAGTCTGTGAACAGGGCAATTGTCAATTTCAGGTTTCTGGGATTTCTTACAATTTCTTGAACAATTTATGACTGAATAAATGAAATAAAATTAATAAGTTAGGGATAGGGTTAGGGTTAAGGCAAGGGCAGGGGCTCTGGCTTGCCTTAATGTTACATTGAGTTCTAGGGCACAGTCCATGAACAGGGCAATGGTCAATTTCAGGTTTCAGGGTTTTGCCCCAACCCAGTGGTTCTCAACCTCGGGGTCGGGACTCCTTTGGGTGTCGAACGACCCTTTCACAGGGGTTGCCTAAGACTCTCTGCATCAGTGTTCTCCATCTGTAAAATGGATAAATGTTAGGGTTGGGAGTCACCACAACATGAGGAACTGTATTAAAGGGTTGCAGCATTAGGAAGGTTGAAAACCACTGCCTTAACCCTTGCCCTTGCTTGAACCGCAACCCTAACTTTTTATTTTTATTTAATTTATTCATTCATTAATTGTTCCCAACTTTATACCAAAAACCTCAAACCTAAAACTGACCATCTCTATATTATTGGACTGCGCCCTAGAACTAGAACTCAACGTAACACTAAGGCAAGCCTGAGCCCCTGCCCTTGCCTTAACCCAAAGCCTAACCTATTATTTTTATTTAATTTATTTTTTGTTACAATAACAAAGACAGTAATTATTACCAGTTATAAACAGACCAGGGGCTTTGTGAAGCTGGAATTGTCCACAACAGTAATGCTAACTTTGTTACACCCAAGTGCCTTCCTTCTGCCCACCAGTGCCCTGAGGAGACTTTCCATCCAAAAGTTCTGTCAGTTAAAGCTCTGACTTAGCAGCTCCTTTGTCTGTTGTTGTATTGATGCCATAGCATGAACATGGTTTTAACTTTATTTTTTCACACTTTATACTTTCACCACTTTACACTTATAATAAAAAGTGAAATGTTCTTCAGCTGCTCAGCTAAGACACAACTCAGCCAGGCAGAGGTCTGCATGGAGGAAACACAAAATAAACCCTTTTATGTCTGCCAGAAATAAAATAACTCAGGCACTGGAGGAAAAGTGTAGTTTGTATCAACAGGAACACAAAAACGGTTTCGGCAAAATTATAAATATTCTAAAACCAGAAGCTGGTAAGTTGAAATGTTATTATTTACAAGTTGTTTCTGCATCTTTTCTTCACAGTAGTTACAAGATGGCTCAGGGCACTAGTTAAGTGCCTTCAGTTTAATATATACAAATATATACACATCAATATAGGTGCCACAATATGCAGTTCATCTTTCTGTTATTTTGAAAACTCTTCAGTTTACCCTCAGGTTAATATTCTAAACAGTTTCTTCAAACTCTGACGTTTAAGACAATCTCTCCACTAGAGATGTCCTGCCACCACATGTTGCTTAACAGAAAAGGAATTCCAGCTATCTCTCAGAAAGCCAATTTCCTCTCTGTCTCTTTCCCCATTCCCCACTGCTCTCTTAAGCTCAGGGTCATGGGCTGGCCACTCAGAGGTGTACCACTTATAGCAGGGGTAGGGAACCTGCGGCTCTCCAGATGTTCAGGAACTACAATTCCCATCAGCCTCTACCAGCATGGCCAATTGGCCATGCTGGTAGGGGCTGATGGGAATTGTAGTTCCTGAACATCTGGAGAGCCGCAGGTTCCCTACCTCTGACTTATAGGAACATGGAGTCACCCATGGGCACATGCCTTTCAGACACGTGTAGGGTCCCGGGTGCCCCCCGCACATAACAAAACAGCATGCACCCCAGCAGCATGCCATTGAGCCCCACCCCCCTGCAGGGAGGCAGGGGCGGGGCTCAGCAGTAGGCAGCCACAGTGCCCAACTGGGCAGGTATTTGCCACCCCAAACCTAGCAACCACAATTTAAAATGACTGAAAACTGGGAAATAGTATATGAAATGCAAAATAGCTCTTTATAAAGTGTGCTCACGATTGCATGCAAAATAAGCTTGCCTATCAACAGGTACTACCATGGTGTCAGGAAGATGTTATCTGAGTGATTGAGATGCGATCCTATTCATATGTAATGGGGTGAAACAACAAACCAATGCTCCTTTGAAATAGATATAACCAGCCTGCTATATGTAATCACTGCCATCTGTGCATTCTTTCCTTGATCTTCACTTTATGGCTTCACACACTTTGTAGGAAACTAGGCTTCCCTTGGCACCTCTGTCCCATGAAAAAAGAATTACATCCATTATCTCAAAAGGGCAGGAAGCCAGGTGGCTCTCCTGCTATCTGCTGCCGACCCTGGGGCATCTTGGCTCCAAAGGCTGTTTTTCACAAATTCATGGGAAACTGGGTTTTCAGCAGGGGAGAAAGGGGACTGAGAATGCCAGCTTCACCAGACCTGGCTTTTGCCAAGTATGTGCTTCGATACTTCATCAATAAATGCTGCTGATTGACACTTCAGAGTCTGTTTATTGGCTTAAGATTCCGATACCTAACATACGATAACTACACATTGATTTCTACAACTACAGCACAAGTGCTGGCAAAATCATTAGTCCAGTTAATTCTACATTTAAAAAATTCTAGATTACCTGGGTGTGTGTGTGTGAATCCTATTTGTACTCTATGAACCAGTTCTTGAACTTCCATCATCACTTCAAAATTCAAAGGTCAATACCACACCCTTCATGTACATAAAGAAACTTCTTAGCTTTCTACCTGCTAAGTAATTCCTAATAAATGGTAATTTAAACAAAAAAACAGATAGGCTTTTCAAGGAAACAGGAATTAAATTAGGGGGAAATTTTTTAATGCCATTCAAGGTTATTTTTAACTTGACATTTCTCTGATGCTGTCTTTAGCTAATTGATGACACCGCCTGGTAATATTATATCTCCCTTCAGTATTTATAGCTTCCCAATTATCTGGGCTCTACTAACAAGCTGCTAGCTGATAAGGAGGAATTTCCAAGATCCTGATCTTTTGCTAGTATGAATCAGCACCAAGCCTATATTATGAGGCTATTTACATTTGCCCAAGGATCTGAGCTAGACTCTTTTTATTTCCAATGTAATAAACCTTGCCATCTGAATGCATTCACTCTTGGGTAGAACACAGAAAGAATTAAACACAGTAATGATTTTCCTCTGTGACACAACTGCAGCCAAGTTTCTGTCTAGTTCTGGATATCTATTTCCTTTCAGCATTCCATGGTGGGTATTCAAAATTCCATGCAGTGAGGAATTCTGAGAGGCCACTGGGCCAGGCAGGAGAACATAGCATGTCATGCAGAAGAAATATGCAATATAGCAGTGATACACCCAGTTATGAATTTTTTCTGTGACATTAATGATAACCACAAGCAAGGCCCATAAATGTGTAAAATGCAGAGTTTGGACATTAACAATGCATCCTAATAAAAGGTACTTTCTAAGTCCATTGACTCCAATAAGCTTTAGCAGGGGAGGACTGAAATAAGAACTATGCACAAGCTGATACTCAGTCAATGCTTTGAACTCCAGGACATCCTCAACTTCCTAAAAGACTGTTGCTACCCCACCCCCACCCCAGATACTTCCCTCAATTTGTGTACTGGGTACCTCCACAATGGATCAGCACACATCACCTGCAGCGCAGACTATCTGTTCTGTGATGTCAAGTAAGGAAATGATAATAAAATATATTATAACTGCAATTATTATAACTGTTGGCTTTTCTGGAAATGATGCCAAAACCTCATTATCTGGGTCTAACTCTGTTTCTGTTAGGATCTTTTCAAAGTATCAAGACATATTTATTTTATATAACAATTGGTGTTATCTGTCCTGGAGATGGGACATGATAAACCACTGGTGGCGAACCTGTGGCACTCCAGATGTTCATGGACTACAATTCCCATCATCCCCTGCCAGCATCCCCTGTGAACATCTGGAGTGCCACAGGTTTGCCACCACTGTGATAAACCATGCGTCAGGAGTCTCAGGGCCTGATAGGGTCTATCTCTTTGGAAATACTTCATTCCTTTTTTACCTGAGACACCATTTTCTACAAGTATAAAAGACCAATTTGCAGGTAAACACCACAGAAGCCCACATGTCTTCTTCCTGCCTTTAGCTTCATCAGTGTGAGGAGTAAACAGAAGCTGCAGCAAACACTTGAACTTATATTGCACAGGTTAAATGTTCGATAACTTTAACAAATCAAAAAATGTTATTCACTGAATAGCAAAATGCCAGGCCATTTGGATTAGCTATGCTCAGATTCCTGCTGCGATTGGAGTGTAATTGTCCACAAGCAAAGAACAATCACTCAAAATTAGTGCTTGTCACTGAACTCCACATTGCCTCCAGTGGCACTCAGAAATGTGCTTCGCTTCAGTGTGTACTGAAACCTGCACTGACCCGAATCTGAGGAAAGTTTCTTTTCCATTCCCACTCCCAGAAGGGGCTCACATTGGCCTTCTGCAGCAGTGTTGTGTGACAAGAAGTGGAAAACTGTGCTGAAAATTAAACCCCAACATGTACCTATAGCAAATGCACCACTGCAAACTTTCATGCTGAATTTAAATAGACTGAACTTAAAGGTATTGATCTAATATAACACTGGATTTGAAGTAGCCCCTTGAGAAACCAAATGAAAATATGTTTTCATAGTTCAGCTACTCCCACTGAAACGGATTACTCTGGTTTCAAACTGGTCAACTGAATGGGCTGCCCCTCACTGTCCAACAGAATCATTGCATCATGCAAGAAGGAGAATGATCATCCATATTGATAAGAGCAAAGTCATATACAACAACAGTAGTACTTAGCCAATCAGTAGTCTGATTTTTGTGCACATTTGTGTTGATCCAAAAAGGCCCACATTTTCAAGTAATAGAAATACTTCAAAATGTTAATAATTGAGGGGAGGCACCCAAATTCTGGGAAGAGAAAATCTTATACTAATTCTTAATAATAGGACTTTAAAAGCCTTTTTAGTGCACACAATAATGGACTTAAAAATAAATCTTTTAATTTTGCAGTTGTTTTCAAAACAGGTGTTTATGTGCATAATTGCACACCAAAACGGTTTTTTGAAAAAACTTTTTAATGTGCACACCGCCTTGTGTACCATTCACGGCAATTAGGCCGGGGGAAAAGAGAGCAGCTGATGGCCTTTCAAGCAAAACCCAAAATGGCACAAAAGTTGTAGCAGATTGGAGAAAACAACAGCTGCAGATCATCATTATATCTAATTCTTAATGTAGCCAAATACATGGACATTTAAATCCAAGGACTGGAGCCATGAACAGATAAGAGATATCTTTCTACAGACATGAGAAAAGCTCCAGTTTTGCAGAAAATTCTGAAATCTTAAAAGAAAATACGCCAGGCGGTTAAACCTTCACAATAATAGAAGTGCCTGTACCTTTAAAAAACCAATGCACTCTGGCTGTTGCTAGGCAACCACAACTGTATTGTCAGTTAAAGCCTTGGTTTCTGCCAGGAAGAGGCAAGGCCCTTTCCAGGTCTGTTCTGGCTTTTTATGTCCAGTGTCTCTGGACCTTTATATTTTCATTTTACTGGATATTTTATGATTATGATTCATTATCACAAACCAATATTTCTGCTTTCATTCCATTCCATAGTCTTTATTGGCATCACTTAAATATTAACAACATACAGATCTCAAAAATAGGGTTACATGGTTTAAAATTAAATTATAAAGCTCCAAATGCAATATTTTTTTTAAAAAAAAAGGAAAAAAACCATCAAATCAGTCCTGGAATCATTAAAAAGCACGGAACAAACTGTACTAAGGAGTCCTATAAATCAACACCACAACGAAGCTCTATTACTATTATGAGAAGTCCTATAAATTAACACCACAATGAGGCTCTATTACTGCTTATATTTCTACTTTCTTGGAGCCTGGACTAAGTAAATGAACAGGCTTTAAAAATATATTATCGTTTGGTTCTAGTATAACTGATGTGATTTCCAGGATATGAAGATGTAAGTATCTTATATATGTGCATATATATGGGGGAGTGGCATGCATTGTCCCCATTCCAAAACTAATTGTTTTAAGTGCCATTAGAATGCCCAGCCAAGATTTTATCGCAATAATTCTTCTGATAGTATCAGTAAAAATCTAACATGCTGAGAAATTCATGTGAGACATCGACAAAGATGGAAAAAATTCTATTAGATCCGAAGTGAATACTTCTCAAATGGCTAACCAATTTGGCTAACCAATCCATCAAGTATTGTTCTCATGCATCATTAGCCATGCACTCATCAAAATGTGGAGATACCCCTTTACTTATTCCTCTCACTCACCCTCCACAAGCATGCTCATAGGACACACCCACAACTCTACCACAGCTAATGTCATAGGTCAGGGGAATGCAAAAGGTTCCTTTGCATATTTCACTGTTTCTTTATCCAGTCTTCTGTTGAAGGGATTTCCTCAGATTTCCAGTTCTTCACTACTAAGATCCTTGTCACTGAAATCATATATAGTACCAGTTTCTCATTCCTCTTACTGATACCAGAATCCAACATGTTTAACAAAAAACATCTCCAGTCATAACATAAAATCATACCCCAAAATACTTTTCATTGGCCCCTTCTGCACACGCAAAATAATGCATTTTCAAACCACTTTCACAACTGTTTGCAAGTGGATTTTGCTATTCCGCACAGCTTCAAAGAGTACTGAAAGCAGTTTGAAAGTGCATTATTCTGCATGTGCGGAATGAGCCATAAACTTATAAATATCTAACCAAATGACATGTGATGGAAATGAAGATGCTCCAGTGGATGCTTGGCCTGACTCTTTTTGATTGTGTTACAAAGACGTACAACAAAGGCTTGGTATTACACCAATAACAAAGAAAATGAGGGAAGCTTGCTGGGGGAGAGGCATCTCATCAGATCAACAGGTGGGTTACTCAATCCTCAGAATCCATCCTCATGCTGCACCTCTGCTCCAGTTGCCTGTAATTAATAAATAAGCTGTGGCCAGCAAATTTGTCAACTTGATGAGTGTTGCATCTTAATTTAGCTTCTTAATTTAGCTACTTATCTGCAGCTGCAGGTTGCTGTCCAGAAGGACAAGGAGAGATGGAAGCACACATGGTAAGCTGGTCACATGGTGCCCACAGGGCAAAACCATTGAGCCTGCCAGAGTGAATCTCCTCGCTGCGTCACCTGGGTGGGGTTGTAGTCGCAGGTCTGGGGGAAAATATAAGGCAGGTCCAAGCTGGCTCCAGCCTCCTTTGGGTTCCATGTGACTACTTGCTCACCCACCCTCACCTTATTGTATTTGCTTTGGAATGTTATTCATTGTATATTGTGTCTGTTTTTACCTTGTCACAGCTTGAAGGGTTGGTATTGGGATGGATCATTTGGGGGAAAGGCAGTGCCTGTGTGCCTGCCTCTCCATTAACAGGGGCCCTTGTAAGGATTCTTGGTAGTTGTGGCAGGCTTTGATGGATTCACCTGATGTCCACAAAACCTTTAGCATAGTAAGGGTTAAGCCTCCTAACAGCTGGTTAGAATTCAGAGGAAAAGGGGGGCAAAGGTGATAGCTGTTGCAGGGGTGTAACGAGGCAGCCCTGGGCAAACTGTAGCCCTGGGCAAAACCTGAGTTGGATGCCCCCCCCAATGGGTGGCCACTCCACCACAACCGATTTTTTTGCACCAGGACATTGGTGCCTGCAGGGGGTGCATGTTTAGACATATCAGCACCAAAATTTCAGCATATCATCAGGAGACTGTCCTCATGCTACTTCCCAGGTTTGGTGAGGTTTGGTTCAAGGAGTCCAAAGTTATGGACTCCCAAAGGGGGTGCCCCTATCCCCCATTGTTTCCAATGGGAGCTAATAGATGGGGGCTACAGTTTTGAAGATCCATAACTTTGGCCCCCCTGAACCAAACTGCACCAAACCTGGGGGGTATCATCAGGGCAATCACCTGATGAGACCCTGAAAGTTGTGAGACTGTGCCTTCAGAAATGTGCCCCCCCCAGCCTGCAATCCCCATTGACAGCAATACAGAAAACTCAATGCAGAACAAAGATTCTTGGGCAAATTTCTAGGATGTTCCTGAAGGGGGTGCATTTTTGGATGTATCAGCACCAAAATGTCAGGGTATCATCTGGAAACTATCCTAATGGGACCCCCCCCCCAAGTTTGGTGCAGTTTGGTTTAGGGGGTCCAAAGTTATGGACCCTCAAATGGGCCCCATCCCACATTCTTTGCTAAGGAGATGGGGGCTACCCTTTTGAGGGTCCATAACTTTGGGCCCCCTGAACCAAACTGCACCAAACCTTGGGGGTGCCATCATGATAGTCTCCAGATGATACCCTGAAATTTTGGTGCTGATACGTCCAAGAATGCCCTCCCTGCAAGAACATCCCGAAATTTGCCCAAGAATCTTTGTTCTGCATTGAGTTTTCTGCATTGCTGTCAATGGGGGTTGCAGGCTGGGGGGGCACATTTCTGAAGACACAGTCTCAAAGCTTTCAGGGTCTCATCAGGAGACTTCCCTAATGATACCCCCCAGGTTTGGTGCAGTTTGGTTCAGGGGGGGCAAAGTTATGGACCCTCAAAACTGTAGCCCCCATCTCCTATTAGCTCCTATTGGAAACAATGGGGGATAGGGGCACCCCCTTTGAGAGTCCATAACTTTGGACTCCCTGAACCAACCCTCACCAAACTTGGGGGGTAGCATAAGGACAGTCTCCTGATGAAACGCTGAAATTTTGGTGCCGCTAGCCTGAAAACTGCGCCCCCTGCAGGCCAAAAATGAAAAACCACTAAAATACCCAAAAACGAACCCAGCATTTTGATGCCCCCCACAAGGTGATGCCCTGGGCAGCTGCCCACCTTGCCCAATGGGCATTACGCCAGTGAGTTGTTGGTTGAAGGGAGCTAGCAGCCAAAAGTCTGACTGGTAAGGTGGAGCTAAGCTGTGACAGGAGGGAACATACTAAATCATTTTAGAGATCCCTAAGGGATCAGAAGAAAATACTGAAAGGTAACTAAGTTCCAGGAGGGCAGAGAAGAGGGTTTTGATACAGAGTGGGACATCAAAACGTCTCAGTGAAAGCCCATGATTTGAAATACTTCCAGGGTGAAACTATATTCTAGAGTAACCAATAATTTCAGTATTGCCCTTTTGTACTGTTCTCTCAGAGGTGCAGATTATATTGGGTATAAAAACTCCACACCTATGTGGTTAAGTAGAGTCTCAGATAATACTGTCTTGTCCTAATATTTGAGATTTATACACTTACCTTGTCTTAGAAGAACAAAAAAACTGTAACAAATCTGTATGTAGTTATTTAAGTTATACCTTCTCTGAACATTAAAAGGAAACTGAAAGAAAAAATCCTTTACTATTTATAATGTCTATAGAATAAATTCCTAAGTTCTGTTTAACTTAATGCTATCTCTGGGTAGTAACCTCACTTATACAAAAAAGGAACTAGTGGGACTGAAATCTCTAAGAATGAAATCAGTAGGAAGTAGTTAATTATTCAGGAAACTTCCTCACTCCTTTCCTATGCAGAGGAGGAAGAAGAGGAACTTATTACACAGGCCACTAAGTAGCATGGCCAGACATGGGCAGCTGGCTGGGCCTACACTCCCTGGTGACAAGGAGAGAACCATGTAGAGGTCAATGCCCACCTGGGCTTCAACTAATTTGCCACTCCATGGGTCCCCCGAAGCAGGCTTGCTAGAAGTGAAGTATCTCATTGGGTCAACTGATGGGTTGCCCAATGTGTAGGATCTGTCCCCATGCCAAGCCTCTGCTCCAGTTACCTGTAATCGATAAATAAGCTGCGGCCAGCAAAATGACCAACTTGATGAGTGCTGCATGTTTATTTAATCTCTATGTCTTCCCTTCTCTCCCCTCCTTGGACCAGCAAGTTGATTGGCTTAGGAGTGCACTGTATGTATCATATTAATTTTGTGTCTTTTAAATATTTTTATTCTACTTATAATTTATTTATGATTTTGTTAATAGCTGACAAAATGATGCTAACATACTACTGCTTGTATAGATTTTGATTCTATGGAGAATGCCCTAGGGATACCCATCTTATAGTTCTTTCCTGCTCCCCCCTTCCTGAGATCTCCAAAATTAAAATGTTGTGCACCAAAAAGCTATGTGGCCCAGGAAATATGAATGAGGAGTGAGAAGCAGGTGAACTTGCCCTCACTTCCCTTTCTGCTGACACAAGAAATTCTGTTAGTGCAGGATCAGCATCCACTTGGTTTCCCCTCTTCACTCAGCCCCCAAACCAGGTGACTTTTTGTCCACATGAATCTCACAATCTCCAGCATCAGCTTTTGGAAATGTCTTGGAGCTATTAAGGGAGGCAGGTAGGACACATACACTTCACAGGATCAAAGTCACCCTTTAAAAGCCACTTAAAATGTATTAGCCACTGTACAAGAATAAAAAATCACAGCAGGTTCTTCTTACAGCTAAACAGACAGACACAGAACCAGAAGGAACAAGGAAATGGAAGTGCAAAGGTTTAAACACTTCTCATGCAGGACTAAAATCCTGACCAGACATCTTCATGATCTCTGGGACAGCCTTGCCCCATATCTAAATTGGTAGCTTGGACTTCTTTAACCACACATAGTGTTTTAGCCCTGTAAGGTATGAGCCATACAGCAAAACAGATGTACTGCCAGGCTGTCCCTTTCCCTTTATGCACAATGCCTACATATGTGGAATAATTATTTTCGCTATGCGGCACTTTCAAAGGCATTTTTTTTTAAAAAAATGTAGCCTTGGAATTTAATTGGGAAACAAGGTATTAGACACTGGAACACTGGCTGAAAACAGGAGGATGATTAAAAGAGCCACACTACTTAGCAAATCTGCTACTGGAATTGGGGAAAATAATTGAATAATAGACAGAAAGAAAGGCAGATAAGACTAAGAGATGAACAACACAATCCTAAAGTGAGTTATTTCAGTCTAAGCCCAGTCATTTCAATAAACTTAGACTGGAATAACTCTGTGCAGGATTGCACTCGAGGCCACTCAGCTGCAAAACAAAAAGCAGTGCTTTTTCATGGTGCTAACGAAGGGTTTGAAGTGATGTAGCTTTTGTTTTCTAGATTTGTTGGGCATCCAGATTTTCCATTTGGTCATTAGGTTGCCACTGTTGCATTTGGAAAAAAACCCCAGTATGTTGAAAAGTAATGTAATAGCCATAACCTCTGCTTTAAGTGGCAGGTCATATCAATACAGGAAGATCAGCAGCCCCAGACACTAATCATAAAAATAATAAATTTAAAACCTCAGCTCACAAAATAATTGGCAGGTTAATTTTTGAAGCCATTATATCCAAATCCTTTGGCATTCTGGGTAAATAAAACTTATACTTTCATTAGTGCAGTTATGTGTGGCTGAGAATGGGAAAATAACAGACCAGGCACATGAACCTCCTCTTGGAAGCTAGATACTACTGCTAAAGCAGAAAGTTGCAACCCATCTCCTGATTGGGGTAGATTTTAAAAATATATCAGCCTACTTTCTGTTTCTAGAGAAAGAAGCCATTGGTGTTGCCAGACCAACCCATGGTGGGCTGAGGGAACCCTGTTTGAAGAACCACTGCATCTCTACCCATCTCTGCCAACCACTGGGGTGCCTAAGAATGCAGTGCCAAGATGGGGAGCCCATCCTTTGCATTGGCTCAGTGTACCCATAAGGATCTACAGCAAGAGAAAACTTTGTCTGGACTTGTACTCCTCCAAATCAGCCTTGCATGATGCCTCTCTCACACCCTTCCTGACAGGAAAGCATTCCCATCTCCAGCCCTGAACCATATATCCCTGTGAAAACAATGGATGTATTAATGGGCTTGCCTGCCTAGTGTTACTCTAAGCAAATGCTTCTTCCTCTGATTAATACTTTTAACTATTGCCTCACTTGCACTGTCATTCTTCTTTAGCTATCATTTCATCAGCTACCTTCCCCCTTGGAAGCACTTCTGAGCTTGGAACATCAAGCTGATGCCTCAAGCCATTAGATCAACAACTCAACCATTAAGGTTGATGTCTTCTCTCTTTCCTTTTCCCAGAAAGGCAGGACTCTTCTTTTTCCTAGGAGATTAAGGGTCACTCTTCATAACCTTGAGGGTCCCTTTATCACTATAAGAAGCCTCCTCACCCCGTAGCCAGTGTTCAATATCTCTGGACACCTCTCTGCCTGTGATATTGCTCCACAATGCATTGTTCTTACAGAACTAAGCACGGGTCACTAAGTTCTGTTCATCAGACCGTTCCACTCGAAGAACATGTGACTATAACCCTTACTTCCAAATTCCCTCATCTAATCCAGATCGATCCCCTTACAACTGTTTATATCTTAGGACTGTGTGTGTGTTCTGCTGCCTTGATTATTGTGTGTAGTCATCCCCGCAGGGTCGTCGCTAAGGAGGAGGCGAGACGCGGAGGTTTCATCTGGTGGAGAGCGCCAGCAGCGGGAGCGCGGGTGTCCGTGTTCCTAGCGACTCTCCCGTGTGCTGGTTCCTGGCACCTTTTATTATGATTCTAGCGGGGGCGTGTAGAAGGGCGGAACGGGGGGAAATCTGGGAGAGCGGGAGAGCGGGAGACTGAGAGATCATCATGTGATGCATGATCTCACCTGGCTGCTACGTGCGGAGAGGAGCATCAGCGTCTGGGCCTAATCCTCACCTGGGGGCAAGACCATTGTCCCTTTGTCTGGGACACCCGGTGGTTGTGAGCCAGGTAGTTCATGACCCGTGACTCATCGGGGGGTGAGGAGTGGGGGAGCGGTGCGACCAGAAGACCGTAGGAGCGCTGGTGTGCCAGCGCTCTACTTACGGTGCTGCTGGGTCAGCAGCTCATCCCTACAATTGTGTGCTTGTGTTCCCCCATTATCCCTTAATAAAAATTGTTAAACTTTATTCGTTCTCTTGTGAGTTTCTTGCAAAAGCTGACTTCAATATACATAGGCAATCAAGATCTCGAGCTTGCCCGACCTTTAGCTAAAGCAGGGTTGGACAATTATTTTTTCCATGGGGCCGCATTAGAAACAGAAAATATTGTGGAGGGCAGGGCCCTCCTCCCGTCCAGAGGGGGCGTACTCAGCTCAGCCCTTCCTGCTCCTTGCCCTTCGGCGGCAGTTCGCATAGCAACAGTCACTCGCTCTCGCCACCCTCCCCACCTTTTCCTCTCATGGTGCTTGCACATTGTGGTGGGGCTCCGTGGATGGGGAGAGAACTACAGCTTTTTTTTAACTCTCTCGTGATCCTCCCCATCTGTTCCTGACACCATGCCTGCGTAAGAAGGAGGGGCTCCCAAGAGGGGGAAGTGCGCACGCGCGTGTGAATGACCGAGAGAGGCTTTTTTAATAATCCCAGTCTCACGCCGCTTCTCCTGGCCGCCATTTTGACGACGAGTTCTTCTAAAGCAGGGGCCAGTCAGGGTCATCCGGTGGGACGGATGGGGCCCACGGGCCATATAATGCCCAGGTCTGAGCTAAAGCAAGAGTCTGCTCTCACTAATTGCCCCACTCTAAAATGGAGAGACTCCCACCACTTCAGGTAACACTGGGATGTCAGTTGTGAGGTATATTTGGTAGAATTAGTGTAAGCCAGGGGAATTTGGCATTAGTCGAGGCAATGATATAAACCTCACATTATGGCCTACATACTTTTCACATTGGGTTCTACTTAAGAATACAAAATGTGCCCACATGAAGATATGACTAATTTTTTGTACAACATAGGAACATTTTGTACAACATAGGAATGACCGAGAGAGGCTTTTTTTATAATCCCAGTCTCGCGCCGCTTCTCCTGGCCGCCATTTTGACGACGAGTTCTTCTAAAGCAGGGGCCAGTCAGGGTCATCCAGTGGGACGGATGTGGCCCGCGGGCCATATAATGCTATAATGCCCAGGTCTGAGCTAAAGCAAGAGTCTGCTCTCACTAATTGCCCCACTCTAAAATGGAGAGACTCCCACCACTTCAGGTAACACTGGGATGTCAGTTGTGAGGTATATTTGGTAGAATTAGTGTAAGCCAGGGGAATTTGGCATTAGTCGAGGCAATGATATAAACCTCACACTGTGGCCTACATACTTCTCACATTGGGTACTACTTAAGAATACAAAATGTGCCCACATGAAGATATGACTAATTTTGTGTACAACATAGGAACATAGACAACATCCTGTAGTCTAGCATCCTATTTCACACTATGGCCAACCTGGACCTTGTGATCCAACAAACAGGTCACAGAAGCTAAGATCGCCTCCTAATGTTGTCTCCTAGCACTGGTATTCAGGAGCTTACTGTCTCTGAACATAGTTATCAATGGCAAGTAGCCACTGATGGACCTCTTTCCAAGAATCTGTCTTTTAAAGTTGTCTGTGCTCCTTTTGCTTGTTCTATTGCCCATCAGCCTCAGTGGATGCAAATGGTAGAAGGAGAAAAAGTTTTCTCTATCAACCTTCTCTGCCCCATGCATAATTTTATAAACTCATGATACTATGGTAGTCTTTTTCCTAAAATTGAAAGTCCTAGTTGTTGTTGTTTTTTTGCTTTTTCTGGAACTGATAAAAAATAGAACTTTTCCCTTGCATGCATGGAAATTTTTTAATGGATCTAAGCCACCATAAAGGAAGGAGACAGCTGTTCATTGCTTTGCATGGAAATAAAAGTCAGTACTTAATTTATTAAAAAGTGAAAAGTTGTGAAATGGACACAAAATGCTGACATGATGCATTTATTTTCAAATTACTCGCAGCAGGATCATGGACATTCCATTATTGTTTAAAAGGTGCTCCATATTTTTATTGGAATGATGATAACCATTTTGCATCAGCTTCATCTCCACACAAATCAGATTTTAATAGCTTCAGTGTTGTGACTCAGTGCACAAACGAGGCATGGGCTTCAGGCCTCTGTTAGGCCTACATCCTACTTCTTATGCTGGAGTGAGCATCCTGGGGTCAGTCTCCTAGAAACAGCTTCTCTGTGTTCAGGATGGTGACCTAGTATGGAGTCTGGCCTGCTAAAAGTCCTGGTGTGTGTGAGAGAGTGAAGCTGCAATAAAGCCAGCCAGCTAGTATAATTGAATTAAGGCTTTCCTTGTAATCATAAAATATAAAGGGAGAAAGTAAAAACAGTGTCAACTTGCAAGAAGCCAGTGTTCCAGAAAACCTTTGACTTAGCTAAAATACCTGATGTTAGGGATGGTAGGGTACCTGCATGTGCAACAAAGGAAGACAATGCAGCTACCACTGGATATCTGTGGCACCCAAAATATTCAAGACTAATACCACAACCCCGGTTGTCTACACATATCCCAGGCTCCCAATAAATTCAAAAGGCTTCAAGAATTAGTCTGAAAAATGGCAAGCATCTGTTCCCTAGTGCAAGATTGACATACAAGGTAAAGCTTATAAATGTCAGAACCAGCTATAATTAGATCCAACTTGAGTGTGATATTTATGTCAATATATACTGCAGCATTATATGTCATAATTGTCACTCCCTACTCTGTACACACAGGTGTAGAGTCATATTGTTCTTAAATTCCTCAGTTCCATGAGTCTATATTTGCTCTCAAAGGTCCCAATTATTTATTGTCGAAGGCTTTCACGGCCGGAATCACTGGGGTGCTGTGTTGTTTCCAGGTTGTATGGCCATGTTCTAGCAGCATTCTCCTGATGTTTCGCCTGCATCTGTGGCTGGCATCCTCTGAAGATGCCAGCCACAGATGCAGGCGAAATGTCAGGAAGAATCTGCTAACTAGAACCCTGTAATATTTCTGGCTACAGTACCCAAGTCCCAACTATTACTATAACATTTTCTGATTACTAAAGAGACCATATAAGGTCTTAGAATCTTTATCATTTGTTTGCTCCAACTATTAATAGTGTTACTGTTACTGTGTTTGGCAAACATGACAGAGGTGTGCAATGCTTAATTCGTTTTTTTCTACAGTAGATTATAAAATCAGTATTTATATGAGACCAGTCCTGCCTCATTTCCTGAAATGGGTTTTTCTGTAGCCCTCCGGGGGTAGGGCGGTATACAAAACCCATAAATAAAATAAAAAAATAAAAATAAAAAGGTTAATTTCATGACCCAATGCTTGTACAGGGACCTTTACCTTTTTAAATTCTAGATGCATTAAGAGATAGTTCTGAGAGGTCTCTGTTTGACAGTGACAGAAAAGGGAAAAGACAGAGGTTGAAAACAGATTCTTCCAAAAATTCAAATGCATACAGAAGAAGCCATGGCTCAAAATAAGATGCTGAATAAAGAATGATTTTGAAAGCTGATGTGCAGATAACTGTAGTTAGTTAATAAATGAGGGCAATTCCACAGAGGACAGGACAAAAATTAGGAATTAAATCAACCTTAATAAAGTTGGGTTGCAGTCCTAAGAGTACTGGTGGGCGTAAACCACATCAAATGAAATGGGACTTACTTCTGAACAGATCTGCTTAAGATTGCTCCCTTTGACTCTTTTTCATCGGAATATAACAAACAATTCAGTCACAGGTAATTTTTAAAAAGAATGCATTTTAGATTAAAAGATAGGTAAGCAGCCATAGGCAGAGTTAGTCTGGCATAAGAAACATCATCTGACATTGGAGTAGGGAATAAAGTTGCTAGACTAAAGCAGGAAAACTAAACCACAGGTACCACCAGGCCTAAGCTGAACAAACCTATAATCAGAACATGTTATAAAACCTGCATGTTGACATTTGTATCTTGTATAGTCCAAGACAGCCCATTGCTACTTTCAGTGCCTCTTCATCCTTCCCTTGATGTCCATCATCAACTCAATCATCTTGTAAGCACTTTTGCTATTTGCTGCAGTCCTTGGAAAATAAATTAACCACAGCATCGATGGCAGTCAGATCATAAGGGAAGACCATTTTATGTGATGGAAAGACTCTTTGAAACTGTTGGTGCCTGTTGTTTTACAAAATACAGATATGAAAGGTTTTGTAGCATTTCAAAATAAAAAATGGGTTAGAGTTTTTTTTCATTGACACAGTAACTGCAACTTTCTAGCCTCAAAAGAGATATTGCACATGTTAAGAGCCTGTTAAAGGGGCAAGACATTTTTGTTCCAGGTTTCTGGCAATCCTAACTTCAGTGCTGTATCATATTTGGCAGGCTGAGAACCAGGGTTGCAGTAGGTAGCAGTTATGGGTGACCTTGGCATGCACCACTGAATCAACTGCAAGGGCTGGTCACTGTGGAGGCTATAGGAACCCATCTGGCCCCACTAGGGTTTTATATGCTAGGATGGGTCTTCTTTTTAATGAATTATGGAAATTCTAATAAAATTGCACAGCATGAAAGAACTAGAACTAGATAATCTATTGTTGTGTTAGGGTTTAAAAAGCCCATGAAGTTTTCAAGGAAGAACTTCAGAGAATTTCCTGCAGAACAGAGTCATTAAGATTATGCACATTTCTCTAGTGAGCCTCCCAGTGTCCTTTTTTCCTGCATGTACAGCTCTTCATTAGCCAGCTGATTTCCCTTTATTTACTAGACAAATTTAACATCATATGTTTTTTTGCAAAATAAGCCACTACGATGAGATCCCCTAAATTTATGCCTTGTTTCTGCATTATGTATACATGAGAACATAAAATTTATTTTGAGAGCTCAGATATAGTCCACCATTCTGTCATAAACAGTGATGGCTCTGTATGTTTTCTGCATCCATGAGTAAACCATGTATTTATTTATTTATTGTAGGGATAGTAATAGTGGTATAAATGTGTGTGTAAGTCTAGAATTAAGTACTTCCATTGATTAGGTTATCCAGGATTTATCTATTTAAAAACCACTGAAATCAGTAGACTCAGACCAGAGTAATTGTGCATAGGGAGTTCCACTGTAAAGTTGTGCTCAGGACTGAGGATACTTACCCTGATCACAGTTTGCTCACTAGAAGATGGACGGGGACTTCTCAGTAACTTTCAAGACCATCAATCATAATATAATACTGGATCAACCAGGTAGGCAAGCAAAAGTTAAAGGATCAGGATATTTTTTTTTCTCCAGGTTGTTGGCCACCCTGGAGAAACTGCTCTTCATAGGTTCAGCTCCTACCTCACACGACAATTCTAGAAAATAATTCTTGGAGTTTTCTAAGCTTCCCCACAGAAGTTCTTCTACAGAGTTCAGAAAGTATCTTTCTTAGCTGTCACGCTTGCAATATCTACATGAACTGGATGGGAAAGGCTAGCCAAAGTTTTGGAGAGGGTGGCCATCTGTATGCCGATGATGCACATCTCTATTGCTATTTTCCATATGAATTAATCTGGATGTCTTTTTAAAAAATTTAAATGTTTTATTTAAGAGATTGAAATAAATACAATATCATAAGTATTAGTGATACATACAGAAGAGTAGCAATGTTTAAATTAGATTTCTCAGTTGTCACTTATATATCTAATTTTACAATTTTTAGTAAAGAACCATTGTATTCTCTGATCACAATAAGTAAAAATGCAAAAAATAGAAAGGAAAAAACCCACATCTAATATATCTAGATTTAAAATGTGATGAAATAATCCATTTCAGTATTTCAGTGTTCTATTTTTATGTTGTTACTAATATTGCTCTGTTAGAAGGATCCATGTTGTATAGATATCTTAGCAAAGGGTTTCAAATAGCTTGATAAAAGTCCAAGCATTCTTTGTTGAGGAGAGCCGTAAATCTGACTGCTGTTCTGTAATCTTGGATTTTCTGGATCCATTCTTCAGTGGATGATAGATCATGACTTTTCCAGTGTCTGGCAACTACAATTCTCACTGCCATTAACAAGTAATATAGCAGTTTTTTATGTTTTTGTAAATTAATATCATCATGGACCCAGATGCCAAAAAGGAGAATCTGGAGATCTTTTTGTGGCTGCCTACTGTTGGCAGTGAGCAGAATGAAAGGGAATACATTGAGATTCAATTTGTTCTGAGGGGAATTGTTCATGGTGGATGGTCCTAATACTGGGTAATGATAGCACTAGCAATGTCTATTGTGGGACACACTTCCTTAAAAGAGCAGGTTTGCAGCTTGGTATACTTGGATCTGTGCATTTGTCTGAGAATCCAGGAGTCCATAACTACTACTGAGTTCATTGAAATGTACTTCTTAGCATATGCATTTAAAATTGCCAGAAAATGAAAATGTTTACAGAGTTTAGCATGCAAGCAACATAGCTCAGAAAAAGCTTAGACAATGCCTCATAAGCTTGAATCTTTTCGTAATATTTATACTTGTGAACAAAAGCCATTTAAGGCAGAAAAAAATAAAGAAAAGACAAGCAAAGTACTTGGGCTCTTAATGAAAAGCAAATATACAGTGGCCCAATCAAGAAAATACCCATTCAAAAGTATATTCCCATGACCAGGTGAGTGTATAGTGAAGAACATAGGTGTCTTTCTTCTTACCTGAATAGCTGAGTACATTCTTAGACACAGAAGCTCTGAGTTTTACCACATGGTTAGAGATGACAAACAATTTCCAGATGTGGGAAGATTTCCAGTAGCTGTTGCAGGAACCCAGTCATCTGAATCCAAATGTTTCTTAAACGTTAAGTCCATTTAAAATTGCTAGTTAGTATCTACGATTGCTCTGAATACGTGGAAAGTTTCTCATAACATCAAAGTATACATTATCTATTTCAATGCATATTATAAATGTTCAAGCCTATGTCCTTGAGGACAGATAAGAGATTATGCCATTTCCATGATCTGATGTTTTCTTCTTTTCCCTTTGTCCCAGGGTTTAACATACAACCTCTATCCCCAGTTCACTTTAATAAAACTGCATCCAAAAACGTTCATTTCAGATGTTTGTTTATATGACTCTGGTGGGGATTTCCTGTCCCTTGAAGACTGGCAATTTTCTGAAGTGAAAGTTCTTGTCTTTTCTTTTTTAAGCATCCAGTCCAACACACTATTTCTCCCGTGCTTTTCCCTATTCTGAATTGGCTTTCGTGCCATACCACTTTAAAGATGATTCAAGGGAAATTACAGGGGAGTTATACTCCATCTGTCTCTGGAAATGGACTCTGTATTGGTAGCATTCACCAGTGACACTCCATCTCTGCAATTATCTTTACTGTTTTATCTGTATCTGCCTGGATGAGTGAAGGAGAAGCTGCAATGTGTTTATTTAAAGGAGATGTTAAATGCATGTAATTCCCACAAGCCACCTTGCAGAAACATGGTGAACTGCTGGAAGGCAGGGCATTTATTAAAACACATCATAGAAATACATACATTGGCAATGAGATTTTGATGTGGCTGAATTATAATTTAACCAGGTGTGGAAGCAGTTGATGGGCAACTTGAGTATTATTGTGAAACCTGTAAAACTGCTGTGTGAACTTTAAGCAAGAGAAGTTAAAGCAAAAAGTACCTCTGCAATTTTAACAGCTGTCTGTTTTGTCATTAAACAGCAGACCACGTGCTCTTCACTTGGTTTGGTTTTATCCAGACAGCAGTTACATTTTGATCCCACTTCAACATTTTGATCCCACTTCAACACTTGGTTTTGCTTTTCAAGTCTCCGATGCAGCAGAAGTCACCAGATCAGGATGGCAAACTGGCTATACAGCATATTAAGGGATACTACGGAAGGACTGTGGCTCACTGGTAGAGCATCTACTTTGCATATAAATCTGCTTTGCACACATAACCATTGCATTTGAAAGAAAAATGTAGCATCCCCCTCACAGACGGAAAAAAAAGTTCTGTAATCACTTTCAAGAGAAGGTTGGTAGATCTACAGTAGTCAAACTTTCAGTGTGAGATGTCAGCCTGGCTCTCTTTCCAGCCACAAAAGTCAAACCGTGCTGAGCTTGCCATGGGATCCCAGCCTCTCTTAAGAGTAGTCTTTCTACAAGCCATATTAAACTAAATGGCCTCATAAAGGGCCCATTGTGAGAAGTCATTGGTTTGTGGGACTTTCCTATAAAAATAATAAAGAGACTGCCAGAAGCAGTTTCCAGAGGTCAATTATCTTTGCGTTCCTGAAAATGAGATGGAAGTCTGGGCTAGCATTTCATTTTTACAGCTGTGTTAATCAAAATCCAGGTGGTGTCCTACAAATCTGATTCCATCAGCTGCCATGGGGGGGGGGGGAGAATGCTCAGATTAAATGCAAGTGATGGACACATGCACAATTATTTTCTTCTCACCTCCTTTATCAGTACACCTGAAAGCAAACTGCTAGAGACAACATGAAGTAGAATTCCTAATTTATACATCTCTATTTCTCTGCTTGAAAATCCAAGTTTGGGTCATCCTTTCCTAAAAAGATTAAATATCACCTCCTAGAAAGTAGAACACATTGAATCCTGATGTGCATACTAGACTTCATTTCAATATGTGCACCTTTTTAATTGTCCAATAAAAGTAAAATTAACAAAATGCTGAAATATAACACCTTCAGTAAAAAAAAAATACACCCATGTTTACAGTCCTTACCTTTACCTTTTTTACTCTCAAAAGTTGGAGGCTTTTGATTTGTGCCCATCTAAACTCAAGAACTATCCATTCCTTTTTTACAACCCCACTGCCTCTCCAGAATTCTTTTGAGGAATACCATCCATGAAGAATAAGTGGTAAGTATATTATATCAAAATAAGAAAAGTAGTGCAACATTTGTCTTGCCATGACCAAGTGATAATGATAGCCATCCCAGGTTAGCTCCAGTTCATCAATACCTTCTAGTGAGCACACTTAGGCCCCTTCTGCACACACAAAATAATGCGTTTTCAAACCACTTTCACAACTGTTTGCAAGTGGGTTTTGCTATTCCGCACAGCTTCAAAGAGCACTGAAAGCAGTTTGAAAGTGCATTATTCTGCATGTGCGGAATGAGCCTTACAGTTGCCACTTTATAAGACATATTTTAACACACTTACTCCTATGTTGTTCCTGCTGTGTTGCTGAGACTCAAGTCATGTTACAAAATATAAAACTATGGCCGTTTCCGCACGGCCCGTAAATGGCGCCCTGGGGACGGGATAAACGCCGTCCCCAGGGAGCCATTCGCACAGGCGGCGCTGCTGCTAAGCAGCAGCGCCGACCTGGCGTCGCTCCCCCTCCCCCAGGGCGGCGTCAGGCCGCCCTGAAAAACAACCCTTTAAAGGGTTGTTTTTCCCCAGACAGCGTGTTCCCGGCGGCGCGGTGCGAACAGCACCGCCAGGAACATGCTGTTTCCCTTCCCCATTCGACTCACCTTGTCCCCGTCGTCGGCCTGCTGGCCGTCGAAGCCCCGCCCACGCTGTCCTCCGACCCCTGCTGCACGAGGCAGCAGACCTCATGTAGTTGGAGGAGACAAGGCTACCAGACTTGGACCTTGATTTCTATAAGCCCTTAACACTTTGTTAAGGTAATTGCAATATTATTGGGAACTACTGGGAAGGTAGTTGTTTGTTTTTTGCTATGTTGTAAATGTTGGAGTTTATTGTTTCAGGGGGTTTTTTTTGTGGTTGTAATGGGTGAGAGTTCTCCTGGAAACCTTCATCATGTTGAAGCCTGTTCATCAAGCCCTTGGAGTCTTCAGGAGCCAACCCACTTGCAAAGAAGAAATGGACTTGGCAGTATCAGTAGATACTCAGTAGACTGTAAATATAAGGACTTGAAATTGCAACCTGAACAGGACCTTGAAATGTGATGTTAAATGTTGATGTTATATGTTATGTGTTAAGAAAGTAAACCATTTTGTTTTTAAAAATTGCTGTTGCAAACTCATTCCAGGTTCTGCCCCACAGAACCCACAAGCTGAGGTTACACAATCAAAAAGCATAAGGCATCCAATAAACAATGCACTAAGACTAGGATTACAAAATAAAAACAATGTAACCAAAACAGTAGAAGATACAGCATACAAATAATGCTAAACATGGAATTACAAAAGTGGAAGAAAATCCAATATTTAGAATAAAGAGTGGACTGACATAGCAATTGGCATTTTAAAGTTTATTTTATATTGATCGGGGTTGTTGGACAGACTTTTTCCTGCTGAACAATCCTTGGGTGTGAACCTTTGCCCATCATACTCATGTGATTTGAAATTCTTTCCTAAACCCCTCAGATTGGCTGTCCTGACTCATGCTCTCATTGACAAAAAACACGCACATTTATCAGGCAATCCATACAGTTTCAATCCATCCTAAATTCACAAGCATGGTTCTCTTGTTAGTGGAAGAAGAGCTGTGAAACACAGAAAGTTTGTTTAGAGAGTCAAGTAAACACTGGTTGGGAGAGAAAAGAGCGGCGCTGCCTTGATTTGGAGGCAGCAGCTGTGGGAAGTCCCCCTCCCAACGGTGTTTTTACCCGGCTGATGCCCATGTTTTCACACCATGCAGATTCCGCCAGAGTTCCTCTGAACAAAGCACATGCTCAAATTTATCTTTAGTTGACAGGAAATGGGGCCATGATTGAAACATGCTTGGAAAACATGAGCGTAACATAAACTTGATATGGTTGTTCAATTTTGCTTTTGTAGTATTCATTAGCAAATAAATAAGGAAGGGAAATAAATTATTTGCTAAAGTCAGTGGATCCTAGGAAGAGCCACCTGTCTACATGCCAGATCACCTGCTGAGATAAATAAATGTAGCTCTGTTGACTTTGATGGCACAATGCCAGACTAAACCAATTACACTTTCAGGATTGGCTGCGTATATTTATAATCTGTACTGAAAAGATACTGAACCAATTTATTTTAAACAAAAGAATGTAATAACCAATGTTCCATGAATGTATGGCTTAAGGCTATACAGTGTAATCCAAAGAATTCAATGGAAACAAGCCCCATTGAATAGATCTTGGTAGGACTTTGAGCAAATCTTGTTAGAATGGTTGTATAAAACAATATTAGAAATATCTAAAACAAGACACAAAGATGCATAAATGGGAAGGAGGATCAGTAAGAATCACTGAGGGAAGCTTTTCACCTGGTTATGGAAAACAGAGATGGAAGGGGACAGGTAAATCTATGTTGGGAAGGAATTCCATAATTTTGGTGCCATACCCAAGAAGGCCCTTTCTTGGGTTGCCTTTCATTTATTCTTAGATGGCAGGAGAATCAAGGCAAAGTCCCTGAAGATGTCTGTAGTGGTTGGGTAAGTTAAAATGGGAGTAGGCAGTCCTTCAGGTATGCTTGCCCCAAGTTGTATGGGGCTTTAAAGGTCAGTACCAACACTTTGAATTGGGCCTTGAAATCAGTATAGTTGGGACAAGACTATAGTGATATAGCCCCTACTACACACTCCTGTGACTTTCAGGGTGTAAGCTTACATCTTAATTTGGTGAGGGTGTTTGTGTCAGCAGAGCTGGGAGCAATACCATAAGTTGTCAAGAATCTATCAAGAGGCCAAACTCCTAGTAGAGTCACTATGGTGAAATGTTCAATGCTGAGACACCAGACTAAGATGCATCTACCCCCTTCAGTGATCAATGGCCACATCAGCAGAAGAGAAAAGACAGTTCCAGTAGTGATGGAAGGGGAGGAATCTTTGAAGGCTAACTACTGGGCAGCAGCAGTAGTTGGAAGTGATGGTTTACACTAGTAAACCATTTCTGACCAACCCTTACCTTGAAAATCCTATTATGAGACAAAAAATTTAAAAAGTTCCAGCACTAAAAGATGGTACCTCCAAATCAGATAGCACTGAATCAGCTACTGGAGAAGAGCAGAGGACAAATACAAGTAGTGCTATTGTTAATGATGTGACTGGACTAAAGCTGAAAGGTAATTCAGTTGTTAACATGAGTGTTCAGCACATACAATAGGGACATGGAGCATGGGAAGCATGAATCAAAGTAAGCTTTAAATTGTAAAATAAGAAATGGAATACGTGAACATTTCAGTCCTGGAAGTGACTAGACTGAAGTGGACTGGATTAGGGCATTTTCAGTTGTAAAATTATGAAGTGTTGCACTTGGGGAATGACAGAAGAAATGGAGTTGCTTTAATTGTGAGGTGAAATAACTGCTGTAATGCAAAGTCTGATTAAATAGTATCCGTATCAGACCTATCAATATAACCATCACTTAAGATTACTCCCAATTACAGATGCTGACGAAGAAGAAATTGAAAGATTTTATGCAAGTGTCCAGGAAGACATTGATCACACACCTAAACAAGATCTGCTGATAAACATAGGTGACTGAAACACAAAAGTGGGAAACAAAACAGAATCAAGTATTGTTGCCAGATTTGACTAGGAAAATGAAATGAAGCAGGGGAATGATTAATAGAATTCTGTGAAGACAACAATTTGTTCACTGCAAACACATGTTTCAGGCAACCAAATAGACGATTGCATAATAGGGACATCACTGGATGACCAGTAGAGAAATCAAATAGATTACATAACTGGAAGCAGACGATGCTCTATTCTCTCTGCTAAAACAAGACCAGGAACTGACTGTGGTACAGACCATGAATTGTTAATATCAAAAATCACAGTGAAACTGAAGAAAAACATCAGAGCATTCATAGGGCCAAAATACAATCTAAGCAACATTCCTGAAAAACTTAAAGACCATGTAAGAACTGATTTGCATTATTAAGTTCAAATGAATGTAAACCAGAAGAACTATGGGTTGAAATGAGAGGTATTATTCAGGAATAATGTGCAAAGACTATTCATTTAACCAAAAGAAATTAAAAGTCTCAATGAATGAGGAAACTCTTAAAATTACTAAAGATAGGTGAGAAGCAAAGGTAAAAAATGACAGAAAAAAATTAAAAGTCTAAATGCAGCATTCTGGTGACTTGCACATAGAGACAAAGAGAACCATTATAGTAACCAGTGTGAAGAAATATAGGAGAGCAACAAAAAATGCAGAACAAAAGATCTGTTCTGCATGATCCAAGAAATCAAAGGGTAATTTAAAGCATGGTTAGGCCTGCTGAAAGATCAACACAGAATCACATTAACTGAACAGGAAAAAAATAAAGAAAAGGTGGGAACAGTACATTGAAGAAATATATAGAAGAAGTGAAAGGATGAGAGATCTTTTCAAAGAAACCTTTGAAGAACAAATAGGTTTTTTAAAAAGTGAAAGCTGCTCTGAGAGCAATTGAGACAAATAAATCACCAGGGATATCACAGAAACAGATTCCATCAAAATCTTAATGAGAATATGGCAACACATATGGAAAACAAAACAATGGCTCATAAACTGGGGCCACTTCATTCCAAAAAGGAAACATCAAAGATTACAGCAACTATCAGATCATCACACTGATTTCTCACAGAAGTAATGCTCAAAACCTCACAACGAATACTGTTATCATACATGTAATAAGAAATGTCTGATGTTCCAGCTGGATTTAGAAAAGGAAAGGGCACTAGAGATCCTATTGTAAATTTACATTGGTTACTGGAGCACGAGAGAATTTCAAAAGAAAATAAGCTTGTGTTTCATAAATTACAGAGAAGCTTTTGATTGTGTGGATCATGAAAAGCTATGACTGGTTTTAAAGGAAATGGGTGCACCACACCATCTGATTGTTTTCATCCACAACCTGTACTCTTGACAAGAAGCTAAAGTTAGAACAGAATATGGAGAAACAGAAGGGTTCCAATTGGCAAAGGTAGAATAGAATAGAATAGAATCTTTATTGGCCAAGTGTGATTGGACACACAAGGAATTTGTCTCCGGTGCATATGCTCTCAGTGTACATAAAAGAAAAATACATTTGTCAAGAATCATAAGGTACAACACTTAATGATTGTCATATAGGTCTAGTAAGCATCAGGAAACAATCAATAGTAATGAACAATCAATAGTAATGATATTAGTAATGGTATTAGACAAAGATCTATTTTATCTCCCTGCCTCTTCAATCTGTATGTAGAACATATTACAAGAAAAGCTGGATTCAATTTAGATAAAGGTGGAGGGAAGATTGGGAGGAGCAACATTAACAATTAGAGATATGCCAATGATACTACATTACTAGCAGAAAATAGTGAAGACTGGAAACTATTGCTGAAAGTTAAAGGAGAATGTACCAAAGCAGGATTACAACTGAACATCAAGACGACACAAATAATGACTACTGGAGAATTACTCTGCAGTGAACAATGAGGAAATTGAAATTGTTGAAGAATTACTGTTCCTGGGCTCCATCATCAACCAAAAGGGAGACTGCAACCAAGAAATTAGAAGGAGACTGTGACTGGGAAGGCCAGGCATGAAGGAGCTAGAAAAGATTCCTAAGTGTAGGGGATGTATCACTGGTGACCAAGATCAAGTTCTCATGCTATAATATTTCCTATTATTATGTATGGGTTTGAAAGCTGAAAATTGAAAAAAAAACTGACAGGAAGAAAGTAGACTGATTTGAAAGGTGTTAGAAGTGTCATGCCCCCACAGAGGCTTTTGTTATTTCCCCATTAAGCTTTAGTTTCCCCATAGTTAGCATGGTTTTAGTTCATTGTTAAGTCTTCAAAGGGAGGGTATTTTAGTTAGCCCTTGTTCCTTTAAGACATTTCCCAATAGGCAGTCTTCCTTTTTTACCCAGCAATCCCTTGTTTTAGTTCTAGCCAGTCAGTCAGAGCAAGGTGCCAAGGGTAGCTGGAGACTGGAATATTCGTGATGTATATGATGGTCCATAGAGCATAAGTTAAGGTTAATAGCAGTTAGAACCAGACAAAGACTGAAAGAACTAAAAGGAAGACACAGTGGACTGTCTTGAAAGCAGCCAAGAGAAGACACAGTCTACAGCTTCAAATCTGCTCAAGACAAAGACCCAAGGGAGGAGTTAGGGTCTTAATTCTCTTAAGTAATAAACCCATTGTTGAACTGTTGAACCTGGTTTGTGTCTCCCCCACTCTGTCCTAGCCAAGTACAGGGCACCAAAAACAGATTCACTTGGGGGGCAGAACAGGAAGAGAGTGTTATGGACACCATAGAGACCATCCCCCACAAAAAGAATGGGTTTTAGATCAAATCAAGCCTGAAGTGTCCCTACCGCTAAAATGAGTCTGTTGCACTGCGGCCAAGTAATAAGACAAGAGTCACTAGAAAAGACAATAATGCTAGGCAATAAGGAAGACCCAACATGAGACAGAGTGACTCTATAGAGGAAACCACAGCTCTCAGTTTGCAGGACCTGAGCCAGACTGTTAATAATAGTCTGTTAATAATAGTCCAGACTGTTGTTTTGGACAACATTGATTCATAGTGTCGCACATACACAAGCTTTTGAGAATCAGAGATACCTTGGACTCTTGAAAGTTTATACCCTGAAAATCTTGCTTGTCTCTAAGGTGCTCCTGGACTCAAATCTAGCCATTCTACTGCAGACAAATGTGGGTACTCTCTGAGTGTCATGAAAGAAGCAGAAACAGGGAAATCCAGTAGTTACTGAACAGTGATATTCTCAGTTATTGTTCTAGACAAGTATACTCATGGCAGTGATTTCACACTTCAACCAATACCTTTTCCTCCTTTCATCATAAATTGCTGCAGCCTTTTGACACCCTTACAGCCTTTTGACCACCCCACCCCATTCATGCATGACACACTTTGTGATTTGAATGTAGAGTTGATTTATGTTTATGCCTTATCTTTTTAGCCTAAAGGGTTTGTATTAAGGGGGGAGGTTAGCTTTTCCTGGATCACTTCCCAGTTGTTTGCTGCAGCCATCTGGACATCTAAAACTGACCTACAGAATAACAATTCTGTTCAGACAGATTCACGTGTGTGGGCTTTTGCTCAAGTCTTCGTCATTTTAATAAGACTTCTACAGCTGAAATTTCTTGTGACATTCATCCACAGACTGGTGAAATTTGATGAGAGTTTTAAGAAGAAGCTGAAGTAAGTATTTTCAATTTTCTTTTTTTCTGTAGTAACCCAAAGAAGAAAAGGCAACTGATGACATCTGGAAGTTTGCTGCCCACTCCTTTTTAATGAAAAATTCTATTCTAGTGCCAGAATTATCTACCCTGATAATGAGGAACACTTCTGAAATCTCCACTGGGGGTAGGGACTGGGAATCAAGCAGTGGCATAAAAATCACAATCAACTTGATGAAACGTTTGCTTTTGACCATTGGGCATGGGTAAGAAAACAAAGAAAACAATCTGTGTACTTGTTTTTAGCATTCACCTGAGCATCACACACAAAGTACTACATGCTGCTTTAAGAGGCATCAAAGGGTACTTAAAATTGCAGTCACTATTGTAGCTTATTTCTATTAGAATTGTTTTGCGTAGTAAGAGCCATCTGGAAAAATATAGATGGATGAAACCATTAGTTCAGTTCCCTACTGTGCACTCTTTGGCAAATCTTTTAAGGGCTAACTAGATGTGACCCCTAGATCTGCCATTCATAAAGAGCATTGAGTGACTATGAAAGTGAGATGTAGCAGCTACTGAATCCTTCTCTACCCACCCCCCCACCCCCCCCACACACACTTTTTAAAAAACCAGGCTATTCGGCAGAGCCGTATCACCTGGGGGCTGATAAAGCTAAACATGATTCAGCTTTATCGGCTTTTAGACCACACACGCAGGGGGGAGGGAGGCTGTGCTCCTCTATGCCCAGTGGAAGACTGCCCCCCTCCCCACCTTTTGGGCTGGGACAGCAGAGGAAGTGGGAGAGAAGCTGCGAGACAGTGGGACAGGCAGCATGATCTTGCTTGCGGAAGAAGTGTGCTCCCTCCCACAAGCAGGATGATGGACTTGCAGGCATTGGAAAGCAGGACGGGGAGAGAAGGTAGCACGACCCTCCCACAAGCAGGATCACTCCTCCCATCCCTGGTTCTCCAGCCTTCCAGCGCTTGAAAAGCACCAGCAGGGGCAGTTCTCTCCCCACTGCCACTTCTCAAGCCCTTTATGGCCTCAGAAAGGGGAGGAAGAGAGAACTGACAAAATTTCAGATTTGGGATTTTTTAACCCAGATATTTTCAGTAGGAATTGAATATCGATTGGCCCTATTCAGCTTTCCCGAGTCAAAAGTGCCTGATCCTGAAATTTACCAATAGAAACTATCGGTGCTCCAGCCTACTAGCAGCCGTACTTCCGACCATTTTCTTCCAACTAGCCAGAAAACAGAAAGCAAATCTTGCCTTAAGAAATGTGACTGGTGGGAGGTCATTTTGGAGGGGAAAGTCAAGCTTTCTGTCCCATTCAAACTCAAGTCATTCTACTGGCAGCCAATTCTGCTCAGTACTTCTCACGTTGTGGATTCACTTCCATTCCCCCCACCCCTGGAAGTCTTTGTCTCATCTAGTCATTCGTATTTCCATCGTTGGTTTACAGTGAATAGACTGTTATGGTTATACGGAAATACTGTGAAAAAGCATTTTATATAGGCATACCATAACAAGTTAGTGAAAATAACACATTCAACAACTCACCATCCTGACTCCTAATGTAAGAAGAAATTAAAGTGCCCCCCCCCCCTCCAACAGTTTGACTTGATTTTTGAGAACAAACACTTACATTAATAGTTTTGGACAGCAGCTTTAATATTTAATTATTTATTACACCAAAGCAAAGATCGATATCTTTGCAATGGGTTTTTTAATATAAAATATTTATTAAAATCTCTCTCTGGACTAGTTTTTCATCCCTGAGGCAGAAGGAAACATTTCACACCACAGCCACTTTCAAGACATTTTATTCTGTACAGCCTGGGTATCTTGCATCCCGCCGCCTCCTCCTCCAGAACCTCATATTGGGCCTTTATCATATGACAAATAATTAGGTCACTTTGGGTTGAAAAGTTACCATGGTAGGGAGGTTTCATGTGTAAACAATTTTAAATGCTGCAAATCTGTTTTCCTTTAAGCGTGATTACATTTAGCATCCACATTTGGAATGTAAGAAACAAATTAAATGAAAACAAGGCACACCCCAACAAAGAAGCCTTGGGCACTGTTAGGTGGTCACCACCCTATTGACACCTGCACCTTGCAAAAAAGAATAGCATTTCCTAGAATGTGCAGGCTTAGCACTGCCATACACCTTTCTGATCTTCCTAGTGTCTCTTCCTACATAATACACAGGAGCTCAGAGCTTCACAAATAAAAGCAGACCAATTTTTAGCACTGTGTTTTCGTAAGATGGCTGCACTGGTGATGTCCTCTTTGTCACAGGGTTTTAAGGAGTATACATAGGAGGCGGCAGTTTGAGGCCATAACAACTATGCATCTTTAGAAACTTCTGATTACACATATAATGCTAAATTCTCAACATATTGACTTGGAAGTAAGTTGCACTGATTTCAACACACCATACCTTCAATCGAGGAGCTTGGAAATAATACCTAACACAGTAAAGATTTTTTTTTAATGAGCACCTCTCCCATCTATGATATTTATAGGGCAGCATTTGACGAAGAGAGTACAAAAAACATCACCTACTCCAGCCTCTGATTAAAAAACCACAGTTATCTCAAGTCAGTAATTTGTTACAGGTTCCTCTCAAAGCAATATCAGTGCTGTATATATCCAAGAGTAATGTTTTAGTTCAGACAGAGATGGCAAGGCAGAAAATGAGGTGTGATTG
The DNA here is from genome assembly GCF_021028975.2 of Sphaerodactylus townsendi. Lineage (NCBI taxonomy): Eukaryota > Metazoa > Chordata > Lepidosauria > Squamata > Sphaerodactylidae > Sphaerodactylus > Sphaerodactylus townsendi. The sequence continues at coordinate 60,440,934 of NC_059432.1, forward strand.
TGCAAATTGTTCAGGCCACAATTTTGGGTGGTGGGTTGCTAAGAGGGAAGCCACCTCCAGTGAAACGTGGAACTCTGGTCTTCTGTCCGGGGAAGTCATTTTCCATGTTACTGAAGACTCTTTCCTTTTCCCTTTGGAATTGGGGGGGGGAGGGGGGAGAGAAGAAAGAGATAATGAAATTAATGTTGCATATTTTCATTCTGTATTTTTATATTGTTTCCAAAAGTTCCCAAAGTTTTCATAGCTCCAGCTGCTCTATCAAGAGATCATTAAAATAAGTTGATGAAAGTCTGTTATGTTAAACATCCACAATTACATGTCTATTTGGATCTAATTAAATGCCTGCTGATGGTATGCAAGATTATTAAAAGTTACAACTAAATGAGCCCCCCTAATGCTCCTCCTTAAAATGGCCATTCTCATTAGAAGAAGAATAAGTGTAAGGTTAGTTACTTGAAATTTCTAATCTTAGTACCGGTCTACCAAATGATAATTTGTTTTCCAATGAAAGCCTGACATCATCAAAGGCAAAAAGGGGAGATATTTTTCCTTTGTTGAATTTTAATGAAGAAAATGGTGTCAGCCATTTTCCACATTTAACAGACTTTGAGTGATAATTAATTAGTTTGTTCTTTTTACACAAAAGTTACACTGCCTGCATGACTTTGAACCAATAGCCACAGTCACTAGATCAGGTGCTGCAGGATGAATAATCACAGCTTGAACTGAGTGGCCACAGGAGAACCAAGGATAGCTTCACTATTCATTCAGCTATTTAATGAGACAAGGGAGGAGTCTCTGGTATTGCTCTGCAAGGGATATGTTTTCATGAACTGAGGTGTACCAAGATGTTACACTAATGCAGAAAAAAAATTCCAATAACATAATCAGGTCTTTGTGAAACGTTACTTGCAGTGCCTCTTTTAAGAGGATTTTGAAAATATGTTTTAAGACTTTGTGTGATCTAGATCAAAGTCTCAAACATTCCTGCAGCTATCTGCTGTTCAAATAATTAAATGGTTTTCTGGTGATGATGTTATCTTTTGCCCAATAAACTCTATTTTTTAAAAATAATAATAATACAGCGCTGGGAAATAATAACTTCAAGGCCCAGCAATGGGGAGGGAGAGGAAGGACAATACCATTACATGAGATGCACTGATCTCACAGCACACTGTGATTCATGGTTGTGTCCAAGGAAGGCAAGAGAAAGAGGATGACCCCATGGTAAATCCCTCTGTAAGTACAGCAGCACCCATGAAAAACTTGTTGATGTTCAATGTCATTAAAATCCGAATACAGATTTTACATTACTGATTTGCTTATGCTGTAACAGAAACTGAACTATATTATAAAAAATGCTGTTTACCTACAAATATGCAGCCCCCCTGATCAAAGGCAGAAAATGAGAAATAGTTAAACACGATGAATGTAAGATGAAAATTCTACACCCATAAACATAAAAAAAGATCTTGCATAAAACTGAGCAATAACAGAAACCATAGTATTATATGTGAATAGACACAAATTTGTTTGTGCCAAGTCTGCAATTGCTATAAAAACTGGTTCCTTATTCTTTATAGATGGTCAGTTGCCCTTTAAAAATATAACGGTAGCAGAAAATAAAATTCCAGAGTTGAAAATATGGCAACAAAGATTGCTTTCCCTCTAATGCTGAAATGGAAAGCAAAACACGGAGTTCAAATTCTAAAGATTATAGCTATTTTCAAAAGGACACTTAGCTGTTGGAAATGGATTGCTAGACTTTGTAGTGGCATTGTGTATTGATCATAAAGCTCCAGGAAAGCCATTAGCCATGAACAATTGTTGCTAATTCCAAACATTGAGGCAGCATTATGCCATTTGCGGAAGGGCAAAAGTCATCTTTGATCACTGACAGTTTTGCTAATTCATTCATCAGAACTGTTCACCGTCTTAAAATATGATTAAGTAAGAATAATAAGGAAACTGATTTTTAAATAGGGTACCAGGGCAAGCTCTTTGAATAGTAAGTTGGGAGGATAGTATCTGATTCATTGTCATAAGTTGTGTAGCACACATCTAAGCCATATAGCAGGAAAAGGCATGGTTGCAAAAATCTAGCCAAACAATTGCCAAACAAAACCAGGATAATTTTACGTGCCATAAAGAATCAAAAGTATACCCATAGGGGGAAAAAAGGAGTATGTTCAATCACCATCAATTATGATCTAATGGCAGAGGTGGGGGTGGGATTTCTCAGACATGAATGTATTTTCTGGATAGGAAAACTGCAGTGGTCATAAAATTGGACTCAGTAGATAATGGAACCAGAACAATTCCAGACAGTTATGAAGTCACCCACACAGAGGCAGAAAACAAAGGATTGTTTAGTCAGAAAAGAAAGCACTGCTACTATACATGTTTCTAATTATAAAGACCAGCCCCCTGTCAAAGTCACAGGGAACAGCAGGCATGTGGCTCACTAGGAAAATCCAGGCTTAATGGCTTGCCTCCTTGTCTCCATTCCTGGCCATTTCTCTGCATTCCTTTCCATTCTCACCCAAGAGAAAGCTAGTACACTGTCTGTCTCTCAGGAACAGGGGACATGCTCCAGAATCTCTGGTTGCTCTTTGGTGCTAACAAGTTTGTGAAACAGAAGCTGGCTGGATGTGGGGTGGGCAGAAGCCTTTTCCTGGGATGACAGCAGGACCTGCTCTCTCCCTCCTGCCCTTATTCCATTCTGTTCATAGCTGTCAGATCCAAAATGAGTTTGGTACTAAAGAGACCAGTACAAAGGAGTTTGGAAATGTACCTAAAAATCAGGGCAGAAGTTAGAGCTGGATTTAATTTTTTTAAGGGGAGGCAAAGTAAAGTAAAGTAAAAATGATGCCTCCCATATATTATATACATATTTTTCTTTATATGATGGGATAAACTTTGTTGACATCTATGAACTGTTAATAATTACATTTTAACATTATTTTATCTATAATCTTTGAAAAGTCCCCCAGTCCCTCTGCACACATAAAATCCAACCCAAGGAGAAAGTTTTTCAATCTAGCCTTTCCTTAACATTTTTTTTAAATACAGCACACATAATTTTAACATGGGAAACAGCAAACTCACCTCATGCTCCTTTGCAGCATGATGAAGTACAGTCCAAGAAAAGTTTTACCTAGTAATTATGCAGCCAGAAGCTAAATTGACTACACTGAAGCTACTGTACTTTAGGCAGTGGGAAAAACTCACTGAAAAATACAATAATGCCAGGAAATTTTGAAGATAGTAGGAAAAGAGGAATACCTACTATAAAATGGATTGACTCGATAAAGGAAGCCACAGCTTGTTTGCATGACTTGAGCAAGGCTGTTGACAAGAGGATGTTTGGGAGGTCAGGTCATTGATTCATAAGTCATAATTGACTCGATGGCTCATGATACACAGGAACAGGCCCTCTGTTTTTGTTACCCTCCCTTTCTCAAGGATCTTTGTGGAAGGCCAAGCCTATCAGATGAGAGGTCTACTCATGGCCTCTGGCAAAGCCAAGCATAACACATCTCCAAGTTCTAAAGGGGGAACAAGGGAAGAGCCCTCACTCTATTCGACTCCAGGCTGCTCCAGGGTTTGCAGCATCTCAAGAAAGCAGAAGGGCAGGAAAAGAAGGCATTCTATACCATTAATGGTTTCCAGCCCCCAAAACTCTTTCCCCCTGTGTTTAGAACACACACTAAGCCACCCTTCCCCTACAAAGTCTAACATACCCTATCACAACCACTGTCAATGCACAGTCCTTGAAAGGAACCTTGCATAGAACATGACGTCTTTGAACATCTCCTCAGGGATCTTTAGCTCCCCCTTCTCTTTGCTCACCACAGTCTTGCCCGACCAGTAGCCACAGCTTCTGCCTTACCAAGGGCTAAGACTCTCCTCTGAGGCCCAAAATCTCCCTCTCTCTTCCTCCTACCAGCAGCCTAATCAGGGAAATGGAGCACATGCCATGCTGCAGAACTAGCAATTTCTTCCATGTATTTGAGCCTCCTCACCTCCCAGCATCAGCCTAATTGGGGGAATGATGGGTGTATGCTGCAGAACAAGCCATCTCTGCTGGGCAATTCATCCTTCCCCACCTCCTAGCAGTGAGCTAATTGGGGGAACAGGGTGTATGTGCTGCAGAACAAGTCATCTTTGCTCGGCGACTGAACCTTCTCCACCACCTGGCAGTGGTCCAGTCAGGGGAATGGAGAGCATGTGCTACACAATGAGTAATCTCTTCCATGCAATTGAGCCTTCTCCACTAGCAGCAGCCTATTTGGGGGAATGGGGCACCATCAAGAGAGGGACCATGTTGAAAGAATCTCCCAGTGTCAGCTAGCTGTAGCTTCTGTCAGGTGCTGCTTATCTTCAAGGCTGAGTTCCCAGGCTAGTGCTAATTGCATCATTTGATGCAGTTGAAGAATTTCCAGTTGGAAGATATAACCTGCTCATTCCAGCTGGGAGGGACATCTTGCTCCAAGCCTAGAAGATTTGGCAAGGGCCACCCCAGGACTGGATGAAAGAGGCCACCAGACTATGGCCAGCGTTTTCCATAAGAGCATGCAATGCTACAGTTGGTTATCCTTTTACCCTTCTCCCCCCCTTCCCCTACCTTGCTTTGGGTTTTAACTTTGCTTATGTTTTGAAAATTAAAGCCTTAAGAAACAATTATGCTATATAGGACTTCAGTGAGCATTTAGAGAGTTAGCTTTGTTACTTTCTGTGTATCCAGACAATGATGGACCATATTCTGTTTGATTTTAACATTTTACTAATTCACTTCAATAAAGTTTCATTTACTTTTTAAAAGGGTGCGAGTAATGTAACCTGAGTTTGGTCAGTACTAACAACAGCTGGCCTTGCTACTATAGGCAGACATGCTGCAGAATGAGCTATCTCTTCTATGCAGTTGAAACTCTCCCACCTCCTAGTAGCAGCCTAATCAGGGGGAATGGGGCACTCTCACTGCAGAACAGGCTATCTCGGTTGGGCAATTAAGCCTCCTCCCACCTCCTGCCACTGCCCCCTCCTACATCTGGCCCTGGAAGCCTGCCTGAAAATCAGTGCAGGAGCAGTTGGTAGAGCTACGCGAATGCAAAAGAAGTTGACTGACTTGCACAAACAAAACAGAGACTGCAGCTGTCACAGTGGATGTCCAACAGTGTGTGCAGCACCTTGGCCTGTTCAAGAAATACTGCCTCTCCTCTCAGGATGCAGAATCCTGGCTGGTTTCCCTGCAGGCAGAGTTTGGGGTCTGGCTCACCAAACCAAGTGTCAGTTGTGGTTCAATGTGAAAATCACTGCTTTAGACTAAGAGGAATTCTCAGTACTTTACATTTGACAGCTGTGATCTTGAGAATATCCAGAAACAAGGACAGCCCAGGATTCAGACACACGGGGGAAGTGAGGAAGACAGAAACAATAAACTGCAACGATATTAGAAGTAATAGGCTCAGTCTGAACAATTTATCAATTCAATCTTTTCCACTGGCATGAAAAGAGCAGGAACTCATTTCCACAATCCTCCAGGTAATAAAGGACCCACTTTCTCATTGATGAGGGTAAGGATTTGGATGTGACTGCAAGTTTGGAAGTAACCCTTCCAACCCTAAAACAATCTAACCCACACTAAGAATGGATTACTGGGGCAGTGAAGACGTGGGAATGATTAACAAAAATACTGCTAAAAGAGATCTAAACAGCTGGGCATCAGGAAGACAAAGGCAGGGAAAAGATATTAGATGAAGGAAGCTTAGCCATTGTCTCAGCATATTTTCTCTCATGATACCTGCTTGATCCCAAGTGATCTGATTCCCAGACAAAGAACTCTTAGCTAACCGGTGCGGGGGAGTGATTAGAGTATCAGACCCAAGTTCTAATCCCCACACTGCCATGGAAACTTTTAGGGTGACCTCAGGTCAATCATACACACTTCTGCCTAACCTACCTCTCAGGGCTATTGTTGAGATAAAATGGAGCACAGGAGAACAATGTAAGTCACTTTGGGTCCCCATCGGGGTATCATATAAATAAAGAAGGAAATCATATAAATGAAGTTAACTGATTAGGCAACTCATCTAAAAAATCCCCATATTTGCATGAAGTTTTTGCAGACATGCATTATAACTCATTCAGTTTTCTTCCTATGCGTAGCCTACACTAGTTCCCCCCTCTCCATCCAGCAGAAGAAGACCATGTTAAACTAACTGCAGCACCCAGGACAGAAGTATAATGCAAGTTTCTCACAAACTAACATTAAAATAATATTTCTCTTAGTCTTTACATTGCTCAGGTTAAGCACAGGAATATGTCCTGCAGACACACCCCGAGAAAGGCAGCTAACTATCAGGGCACAGACACACATTTGGCACTCAGAATTGGAGCTCAATAATATTATTAGCAAGTACAATAATATTATTAGCAAGGACCACTATCATTACCACCAGTACTAGCATTGCCTCTTACTTGTTTTCATGTTCCTTCCGTTTTTGAGTAAGATATTTCTTCTTGATGTTCAGAAGCTCATTGGCAAGCCTTTCAATTTCATATTTGTATTCTTGACTCTGTGATTCATACATATTCAGCTCAGAAGATAAAACCTTAAAAATACAACAAATGCATGACATGGATAATTTGTTCTTTCTCTGTCTCTGTCTCTCTCTCACTCTCTCTCTCTCTCTTTGGCTGTAAATCAGAGGTGTGGCTTAAGACTATACTACCCCTTGTTGAACCCCTAAAGTCTGCAGTGGCAAATTCCAAGACCACAAGCAAACCTATCAGCCTACACCATGGCCTGCACTGCAAACAGATGCTGTTTTATGGCCAGGCAAGAAATAGCAGCTGCTCTAGCTGAGCAATTTGTTCTCTGTTACCCAAAACCCCCAGAATCCTGGCTTCCAAGAATTCCCTTCCTTGCCAGAAACAATCAGTGACTCAAACAGGCCATTTTTTCCCTCTTCCTTGTTCTATTTTTTCTTTTTTATTCTGTGTTTCCTAGTAGGCAATGTCCATGCTAGGCTCTCAACATACTATCAATAGAACAGGCGTTCTTTTTAACATCCATCTCAGATGTGTACTCATCCAAACTGGAAAAAGTAAAATACGTGGATCTTGCACACCACTTGCAGTTTCATATTTGACCCTCCCAGAGTGGAAAAGGGCATCCCACTGCCCTTGGGGGTATCCTCTCACTTCATATTGCGACACCTGCCCTTTTCCTCAGCCTTGGAGACAGAAATTCTTGGGATCAGCTACAGGGGGAGGGTAGTACATCATAGCCAACAGGGAAGATCCAAGCCATGAACACTTTGGTGGAGATCCTGATGAGCAGCACATGCAGGGGGGAGGTGAGGGTTTCCAATGAGAGGGGCAATTAACAAAAATTGTTATTCTAGGTCTGTGGTGGCGAACCTTTGGCACCAATTGGCCATGCTGCCAGGGGCTGATGGGAAATGTAGTCCATAACATCTGGAGTGCCAAAGGTTTGCCACCACTGTCTAGGTGTTATTCCACCAGCAAAAAATATCATTGAATCCAACTCTGTGTCCCTAGTAGCCATCAAAGACGTAGACACTCAATGATACTAACAAGATTCCTGAAGTTAGTGTCTCTCAACACATAAGTTATTTTAGATAACCTTTCTAAGCTTGAAATATCTGTTTGTATAAATTGTGACATCTTTCTAACAAAAGAAATAAAAACTTTATTACCAAATGAATTTAAAAGATTTATTAGCATGACAGCAAAGAAAGCAATCTGTGGCTTCAAGCCTATGCAAACCCTTATTTGGGAGTAAGTTCCACTGAATTCAGTAGGAGTAACTTCCAAGTTAACATGAATAAGATCAAACACAACATAATAAAGTTAAGACATGAGTTTGATTGTGAGTTAAATCAAGTTTTGATAATAGAAACTGAAGAGGGACTAACACATTTTCTTTCTGTTAAAAAGAAGCATATAAATAATTGAAAAGCAACATAGTACTAGCATAAACCACCAAATCCTATCATATTCACAACATTAAATCTTGTCTATATCTGCTTGCACAAGTAAAAAATCAACTTTCCAGATTATGTCATAGCTTCCATAAAATGTTGCTTAATACAAAGCACCTGCACTTGGAGCATGCATTAAACCAAGGGCCCCCCAACATGGGCACCCTGGCACCTTTCCTTGTGCCTATCAAGTGTTTTTTAGAACGAAGGTAAGGCCAAGTGGGGCTTTTTGAGTTTGTGATGTTTATGGTATAATGCAAACAGTGGCTTTATATAAAGTACCTCTATGCAAGTAGAGTAATATTCAAAAAAATACAATGGAACTTTGTTCCCACAAAACACAATTAGGCTGCACTTCTAAAAATTTTTACTGTCCAACTGTTAAAGTCACCAAATCTTCCCAGTCTTGATGTACTTTTTATGATTTAGATGGAAATTGATAACATCATTACATCTAATTTTGTTCACTTTTCAAAAATCATTTATCAAAATCTACCAGAATTTATCTTACTGCATAGATGTGCAACGAGCTCAAAGCAGCCTGTCAGCACTGTTACTGTTTCAAGTTATGTGCATGTAACGTGCAATCAAGTTCCAGCTTACTTATGGCAATCCAGTAGGGTTTTCAAGGGAAAAGACTAACAGAGGTGATTTGTCACTGCCTCCTCCTGCACAGCAATCCTGGTATTCCTTTGTGGTCTCCCATCCAAGTACTAGCCAGGACTGACCCTGCTTGGCTTCTGAGGTATGATGAGATCAAACTAACCTGGGCCACCGACATCAGGGCATTAGAAGTAATAGAGCAGGTTAAAAGGACTGGGCTGGGCTCATGTAAACGGAGAGACAGAAGGCACACTTTTTTCTTTTGAATAAGTGTATTAGATGTAGAGTTGCCTCCAATAAGCAGCTGGCAGGACAAAGGCTTTTTTAAATCGCTGTTGGCATTCCATCACTTCTGGGAAAATGCAGAAGCCAGATACAGCCAGATGGGGGGTTCTTAGCTAGCTTAGTATGTAAACTTATTTTATGTGTGTGCAAGACATCATGTTAAATATTTAAACAGAGTTTCTGCCTGAAATGTTGAGTCCCTACAATTAGAGTTATGTACAACATGCATAACTCTTTCTGATTGGCTTCCTCTTCCCTGGTCTCCATTCTGTGGTTGAGAACACTACCCAGTGTCAGAATTCAAAAAGGTTGAAAAAGGTTGGGGATCCCTGCACTAAACTAGCCAAAACTTATTTATAGGACATATGAATTTGAGAAATGGAGGACAAGTGAGTCTGCCTGTCATGGTTCTATACTGAATTTATTGATAAGGACTAGGGGAAATATTATTTCTCCAACTCAAGGAGTTTTTCCTGAGGAAAAAAAAGTCTGTTCAAAAGAGGCTTGATTGTATACTCCCTTGTTTCCACCTCCTTATTGACCAATACCATCTGGCCCTCCAATTGCTGCCTCATGATCCATCTGAAGCAAAGGAGATGGGGTAAACAGATCCCCAATTGTAATGCTATGAATACCTCTTTTTCTATGTGATTCAGCCAACAATACTATGATACAAGAAAGGAGACAAGAGATGAAAACAAAGTAAACTAAGATGTTGTGATGAAACAGGCTTCTTTAAACAATGGATGTCAGTAGTAATTCATTAGCAATACAATCCAGAGCCCCGGCAGCAGGGATGGCACCGCTGTGGTGCTTCACCACCAGAGGACTTTCTGGTCATGTAACTCCAGGACCCAGGCCACAGTGCAACTAGCTGCAAACCTGGAGTGAAAGCTGACTCCCTCTGCCAGGAATGCCTCGGCACACTCACCCAGCACAACCCAGTGGCAGCCCCATCTGGAATGGGTCATAAGTAATATACATGACAGCAGTATGCTTCTGCAGTCCAAATATGATAAGATATGATGGCTAAATGGAACCTCTGTGTTGAGAGACAATATACATCTGAATTCAAGATACTGGGGACACCAAATAAGGGAGGATTCTTGCCTTCATGACAAGCCTGTGTTTTTCCCAGAAGCATTTGGCTGCTACAGCTGGAAAGAGAATGGTGGTCCAGCTGGACCTTTTTCTGATCTTATTTCTTAACCCTTTTTACTTAACGCAAACCTGCAAGTACAGTATGGATTTTTCATAAGAAATCATCTTTTTTTCTTGATAATGGTATCAAACTACAAAAAACTGCTTTTTTGGTAAATGCCTATGAATTCTTTTCATACATATTTGGGGAGAAAAGCTTGTGTGTAAATTTCCTGACTGTGATGAGAGTTGCATTTTGTGGTGTAATGTTTGTTTATAAAAATTAAGAAATGAAAATCTAATTACAGCATTAATTTACAGCCCATTACTATAAATGTGCATGCCACTTGGGTCTTTGGAGACACTGCCAGAATTTTGTATGAGGCTTAATTTCCTTTCTAAATGAGTGAGTCAAATGTGCCAGTCAAAACCATTTTCCTTCTGTCCTTAACAAGCGAAAGAAACAGATTGAGAAAAACATTGCTAAATCCTTCATCTTTCCCTAACACTACATCCATATATATTAGTATTGAATCTTATTAGGGGGCTGACAAGGGTAATCTCTGTTAACCCCTTGTCACTTTAAAACAGGATTTCCTTGGTGAGAAAAGCTTGTTTATGCCTCATGGACCTGCTTGATACACCATGCTAAATAGCAACTTGGCTTAAGCACAAGATAGTGTTCTTCTGGGGGTTTTTTGTGGGGTTTTTCCCCATTGGCATAAAAATACAACTGAATACATGCTGGTTTTTCGGTTTGTTCTTATTGAGGGCACCTGCAAGGATAAAACAGTTTCCATTTGCCATCAATGGCTACTAGAGATACAGTTTATATTTAAGACAGAAGAAAGGTTTGTGTTTGTGCAGATTCAGTATATTTGGCAGACGTTTGATAAATACAGCATTGAGGTGTTCTTGGAACACAGTTTAACGTACAGAGTTTGTAGATTAATAGAGTAGTAGTGGCATGTGCTAAAGGCTGAGAACCAGAGACAAGAATAAATTGTTGCTTTTCAAGCCATATGAGTTCTAAATGGTTCAAAGATTTCCCTGAATTGTCTCAAAATTTTGAAATGAAAAACTAAAGCTACCAGAATGTCACAAAATAAGTCTAACACGCTCATAACAGCTGTGCCTTGGCACTTAACACGTTCATGAAAATAATATGCATGTAATAACTATTCTAATCAATGAAGCCATTCAAGCCAGACCTACTGGCTCATTATATATTTGCAAGGCAAACAACAGCTTCAGTAGTATGATTTAGTTTGGAAAATGGCACAGTGGAGCGTGAACACCCTCCTACTCCTTCACAGCTGCTTTGATCAGAATCAAAGCCATCCTTCCTTTACGAAAAAATGGAAGCACAGGGAGATCCAGTCAAAAACTGCCTATATTTCGTGTAGTTCAGGCCACACTGGAGAAAGCCAAACACTCCCCCTCTGCCTACCTTACCTTGCCATGCTCTGATGCCTTCAGCATTCTCCTTCCAACTCAGGTTTGAAGTGAGCCTAGCTAAAGGAAATGTACTGAAAACAATGGAGTATTTCAGTGTAGAATGGGCAAGGTTTAACTCTTCTCATCATATGCCAGCTCTGGATTGGAAAATACCTGGAGATTTTGGGGGTGAAATCTGAAGAGGACAGGGTTTGGGGAGGAACTTCAGTGGGGTATAATGCCACAGAATCCACCTTTCAAAGCAGCCATTTTCTTCAGGTGACCTGATTTCTGTCACCTTAAAATCAGCTGAAATCCCAGGACATCTCCAGCCACAACCTAAAGGTTAGCAACCCTACCTTGCCAGCATGCTCAATTTATGGCAAAAGTTACTCCTGTCTTAAATTTTAGAATTTAATAGAGACACAAAGGTATGGATTACCTTGTCTTATCTAGTGTGGCCCTGTCACTATTCCTCACTCTCAAAATATTTTTCAGAAGACAAATAATTTTAAGTATAAATATCATTGTAACAACCTGATTAGAGTAAGGACTTCTTGAACTATTAGAATATTGTTTTCCTTTTATGTACATAAAATAATATGTACTTGTTTATCTCTTGCCTAAATAAAACCAATGAGAATGCAGCAAGAAATAACAAGATTGCTTAAATGACTAATGACTAACGTTGTATCTACTCAGTATGCTAGCATATGTTAATTTCACTTCATTAATATGACTATGAAATTTATAAGATCATAAATGCAGTTCATTTAATATAATCATTTATTATTGTTATTGTTTTGTTTGTTCATGTTTACTTATTTTACTTATTTTTTATTCTTTTACTTTCTATTCCTTTTCTGTAATTCTTTATTGATAAAATAAAAAGTTATTTGAAAAAAAATTCAGAACACAACTCCTCTCCTGGACAGTAATCCTCTCCTGTGTCCTAGAACAATATGACATGGAAATGTCATGAAATGTCATGAAAAAATGTCATGAAAAATCCATGCACAGACATCTCTCTGTCCAATTTAGTCAACAACAGGGTTTGGTTACCCCGGCGTTCTCCCCACATTCTGGAACCTTAGTTATCAAGGTCATTCCACTCGGCCTGTTAATTAAGCCTATTCATTTCATCTGGAATCAGCTTTGACACAGTATCAATTAGGTTTATTTTTATAATGAATTCTTGGGAAGACCTTATACCTTTAGTTGCTTGGTCTTTTCCCGTAGTGTGTGCCGATATAGCTGCAGCTGTTCTGCTGCTTCTGGTCCAGGTTGCCGGGCTAAGATATGTTTCAGTTCTACATACAGCTTCTCCTTCTCCTAAGAAAAAAGAAAAATGGGAAGAAACCAGTTTGGAACTAACAACTGTTCATCTTAAGACATCAGGAATGGGAGGGAATATACAATGGATGGAATAAATCTAGGGAGCCAGATAGCAGAGATACTTACAAGCTAACCAAATGATTATGGTTCTTCATTCCTTGTCAGATCACAAATCTGGCTATTAGGAGGGAGGGGTAGATTTATTCTTCATCTAGAACTTTCTGATCAAGACAGACTGATTGGTTAATCAAAGGTCATTTGACATGGCCAATCTAAACCATAAATTAGTTCTATCAGTGTTAGCAGTTACTTTTCTTTTTTCTGCTTTGCCGTCCATGCTGCCTGAAATGCTACTGGAACTTTGCATGTGAACTGAAGATATCTAGTGCATTTTGCCTGCAAGTATTCCTTTCTGGTATGTAGACTTTTGCTTTTGTTGTTTTACTGTGTAACCATATTGCACCTTGATATTTTGTTCACTGTTATGTTTTAAAACCAATATTTTACTTTTTAAAATAAAATGTTTAAAATATGTCTTGTTTTGGAGCTCTGATTTGGCTTGGCATTGCTACCTCCCCAAAGGCAAGGTCAGGTCTTTGACAACACCAACTCTGTTGAAGCTAAGCTGGCCTGGGTGTGGTCAGTACCTGGATGGAGAAATTTCTATTTAACATTTTCATAAAATATTGTGGCACTTAAAAAAATTGACATTAAGATTCCTAATGTGCAGAAAGTTGCTTAATGAAAATGAAGTAGTACTTGGAACCCTTAAAACATATCAATAATTTCTTGTCAAGATGAAAATAATTCATGTGACTAAAATAAAAAGGAAATGCTCTCCTAACATAAAGTGTACTGAGGATTTAACTGAGGATTTGTTAACTGAGGATTTGGGGAAAACATTGGAAGGGTAATGTCCAGGAACATATGGAAGTGAGATATCACCTTGGGCTAACTTCTAAACTAGGACATAGGACATCTCTATTGGGATGGTGAATAGAGATCAGACAACTCTCCTACTTGAGGTGATAGAAACGAGAAAGGCAACCTCATAAGATAAAAATGACATATAGACATTGACAACAGCTCAAAAGATATTGTTAATGAACAATATCTGAAAATACCAAAGGCAAACTCCAAAGAGGCAAAGGAGGTTTAAATACAGGGAAGAGGTTAGTTAAGCTTCTCAAAAAGCTTTTGAAATGGGGGGCTGAGAATACAGGACTAGGATCAGCAGGTATGTGAAATGTAGAAATTGAAACAAGGTAAACTTCGATAGAAGTGGTGAAACCCGCATCCTTTAAGTACAAGTACTGAAAAATGTCAACTAAAAGACAGGCTTGGGATTGTGACTAGTAGACAAAGTGTGCCCACTTGGAGTCACAAGACTTTCACATGGAGGGTTTTTGTGACACTGTCAGCACCTACACAACCCTGCCTAAATCTAGCATTTGGACTGGATCAGTCACACCATCATGTGCAGGGAGGGGATTTGTGATAGAGAACTGCCCCCATCATAAGTAGGTCATCTTCTCCTGAGATATCCTGAGGAGAGTGGGAAACCAAAATCTCTTTAGCCAATAAGGAGCTGTGAGAATCACTTTTGACTGGTTGGGTTGGAGACCACCTTTCCTATAGTCTTGTGAAGAAGATGGAAGGGAAGGGAAGCATAATACAGATGACCCAACCAGTGTAGCTGAAAAGCATATCCCAAGGAAGCCTTGCCTACTCCCACCCTGGAGCAGAAGATGGGGCACTTTGCATTGACCTTGATGGCAAATACATCTATATGAGGAAATCCCATACTTTGAAAATGGGAGTGAAGTACTGAGGTTTGTGGGACCATTTGTCTGAGGAAGTCACCAACTTCTGAAGAAATCTGCAGTGGTGTTGGTCTCTCTAACTACATGGATGGCTGACAGGGAAATGCCATGTGGTATGGCACACTGCCATAATCAGGAGGTACAGAGGGACCTGAATCCCATACTCCATTGCTTGTTGATGTAACACTTGGAAGCTGTACTATTTATAGCAATGAACAGACTTTTCCTGTGACAGTGACTGAAAGAAATGCAAAAGCACTGCTCAGATTTCCAAATAATTTCTTTGCATGCTAGTCTCACTTTCTGACCAATGTCACTAAGCTTGCAGGGTGTTGCAGGCCGCCCCACAACCAACCAGGAAGGCATTAGTGTAAACAGTGAGATCATGAGGAAAGGTATCCAAATAAACACCTTCCAACAAATTATCTGAAGACACCTACTAATAGAGCATCCTGAGAACTGCTCTGGGTGCTGAGATCCTAAGATATTGAATCTATTATGTCTAAATCTCTCAAGGAACCAATTTTGCAAACATCTAGTGGTCAATCTAGCAGGTGGAAGGACAGGGGTAGTAGAGGCCATAAGTTCTATGAATGTTTGGATGCAGTTGGCCTTTTGAAATCTGTTATTAGAAAAAAAAATAGTGGCTAAAGACTGAATGGCTTTGAACCATATAAATGGTAAATAAGCCTTTTGTGAAATGGAATGTAACACTGCCCCACTAAGCACTGTATTCTGTGTAGGTTCTAAAACAGATTTTTCAGTGTTAATTAGGAAACCAGGTTTGCTAACATTTGGGAAATGAAGGTAAAATCACGCTCCAAATATTTCTATGAATGGGCAACAAACAACCCATCATGTAGACCAGAGGTCTGCAACCTGTGGCTCTCCAGATGTTCATGGACTACAATTCCCATCAGCCCATGCCAGCATGGCCAATTGGCCATGATGGGAATTGTAGTCCATGAACATCTGGAGAGCCACAGGTTGCAGACCTCTGGTGTAGACAAGGATAGACAGCACGACCTTTGGATGTTAGAAAGGTCACTACAGCTGACTTTGTAAAGGTGTGTGGGGCTGTAGCCAATCCAAAAGGTAACACATTGTAATAATATAAGTTACTTCTGTATTGAAACCTCAAAAACTTTCTATAGGCTTCATGAATGGATATGTGAAAATAGGCATCCTTTAAGTCAAGGATCGCAAACAAAACATCTCCTGACAATAATGGGAGGATGTCTGAAAGGGAAAGCATTCCGAACTTAGGTAAGTGAGAAGTTATTAGGATGTCTGAGGTCCTGGATAGGCTTCTTCTCATCAACTTTCTTACGTTTGCTTTTTCAGAACACTGTACAATATACTGTACAAAAAAGTTATTAAGGGGCACAGGCATCTGATACCATGTCATGTGGTTTTTCAAATCTAATTTTGCAGGTATAAGAACTCATGGTGTGGAGGGAGGTTCAGGGGCTCGGTGTAGGAGGGGGTTTCCCAGTTATGGTTATCTGTTCATTTGTTCCTTTATTGGGCCTGCTGTCTATATAACATATCTCAAATGTAACCTGAAGAAGACATAGAAGCTTCATCACTGATGATAAATATACAATATCAAATTCTGTCTTGGCCACAGAGATTTTCTTCAAGCAATGCCTGATGTTGTGATGTGTTTAGGATTTGTATTCCCAAAATCTTTCCATGAAAAAACTTCAGCATTCTATTCCCAGTTACAACTGTAATTCAACAACATACCAAATCTGTAATGATGTTTGTTCAAATGCCATTGATTTACTCTTCTCAAACAAAGCCCCCTGTTGGGAATTCAAGGACATGCCATTTTATCCTTGCAAAAACCCTGTGCAGCAAGTCATGCTAACAGAGTATGTATTGCCAAAGGCCATCCAGAGAGATTTGTGTCTCAGCTGTGATTTTACCAGTTCTTGAGATTGAACAGTACAACTCTCAGTTAAGGAATCATAATACGTAATAGTGAAAGGGGGAAAAAATGAGAATTGCCTTTTTTCATTTTTGGCTGCAATGCCATGGCTCTTCTAACTGATCGTGGTCTTTTATGAACAGCACAAATAGGACATCCTCGGGATATTTTAAAAAGAACCCCTTGGCTTTTTTGTCTGTATAGTGGAAGTTTTTTTCTATTTTTCCCACTTTACACACACACACACACACCCCTCAATAGAGCACTAACTTTCATTTTTGAAGTAGCTTGCGCCTGCCATTTTCTGAAGCTTGAGAATCCTATTTGCTGCATTTGTTTCCCACAGAGGTTTTCTCTGCTTGCAGCTCATCCGACTGATATTTCTTTGTAAAACCTTTCTGAATAAAGTCTGTTTTCCCTGGTGTTCCTGTGCACATACATTTTCCGTCGTCGTTGTTGTTTGTTTGTTTAGAAAGAACTGTATTTGTAGATACGATGGCACATGTATGAGAATCACAGCCGCTGGGAGGACTGGTCTACCTCCCATTAAGACGCATAATGGCAGGTAAACCAGTCCTTTGAGTGGCTGCAATTCTCATATGTGTGTCATTGTAGGTAGCTATGAATACAGCTCCCTTTAAACTCTTTTCTCCTGAGATTTATGCTTTAATAGTTAAGTTGCCAGCATCACAAGACCTTTTACGCTTTCCCGTGGCATTCTTGAACACTAGGAGTTAAGGGGATTTATGGGACATTCCACACATGCAGAATAATCCACGTTCAAACTGCTTTTAGTGCTCTTTGAAGCTGTGCGGAATAGCAAAATCCACTTGCATTATTTTGCGTGTGCGGAAGGGGCCTTTGAGAATGAGTTGGGTGCTGGAGGGTTCTGTTCTCTCCTCCCCTTTCTCTTCCTCTCCTGTTCAGAAGGGGCAGAGATTGGTTAGCATAAAACAGAGCAGCCTGGTAAAATTTTTATATTTTTCTTTCTATATCTATTTACATTTATTACCCACCCTTTACTACGGTCTCAAGGCAGGTTACAATTAAACATGCAACAGTAAAATCATGACAGTAAAAACACAATAAAACCACATTCTAAAAAACCCATTCTAAAAATACAATATAACCTCATTCTAAAATCCAGACACAATCTAAAATCCTCCACATCCACCCACAAAAATGTGGTGTGTATGTCTTGGGGGGGGGGGGGTCCTCCCAGTAACGGGGAGTCAACCAAATACCCAGGTAAAGAGGACAGTCTTCAATAAAATAGGTGCCCAGCAAATCTCTGGAGGGAGGGCATTCCACAGTATAGGGGCCACTGTAGAGAAGGCCCTCCAGGCTGCCCCCACCTGACGGGGTGGTACAGCCAGGTGTGCCTCTGATCTCACACTCAGGCAGGAATATATGGGTGGATGTGCTCTCCCAGGTACTCAGGATCAAAGCCATACAGGCCCTTATCAGTTAGCACCAGCACTTTGAATTGAGCCTGGTAGAGTATCAGAAGTCAGTGCAGACTCCTCAGAACATCCTGTGATCCTGGTGCAAAGCACGGGTCAGTAGATGAACTGCTGTATTCTTCACCAGTCAAGCTTCTGGACTGTCCTCAAAGACCCATGTATAGCACATTACAATAATCCAATCTGCCAGTTATCAGAGCATCCTGTTATCCTGGTCCAAGAAAAAGCGGAGTTGATGCACTAGCTGGAGATGTTGACGGCACTCCTGGTTGTCGCTGCTACCTGGGTTTCCAGAAACAGTGCCCCATCCAGGATGACCCCAAGATCCCGCACCTGGTCTTTCTGGGGTAGAACCACCCCTTGAAGCACCAAATGTCCCTCAATTCCCCGGACTCGGGAGTTCAGCACACAGAGCACCTCCATCTTATCAGGATTACATTTCAATTTATTGACCCTCATCTAATCCTTGACAGCCACCAGGCAGCAGTCCAGCACTTGGGTAGCCTCACTTGATGCAGATGGAACCAAGTAAAACAGCTATCATTTGCATACTGGTGACACCCCACACTGTATCCTTTGATTACTTTACCCAGTGGCTTTATATAGGAGTCAGGACCAAGTCCTGAGGAACTCCACAAGAGAGTTCCCAGGAATCCGAGCA
This sequence comes from Sphaerodactylus townsendi, assembly GCF_021028975.2. Taxonomy (NCBI): domain Eukaryota; kingdom Metazoa; phylum Chordata; class Lepidosauria; order Squamata; family Sphaerodactylidae; genus Sphaerodactylus; species Sphaerodactylus townsendi. The sequence continues at coordinate 60,459,623 of NC_059432.1, forward strand.
CCTGCCCATGTGGTGGGATTCAGCAGGGTCGCATTACTTTGGCAGAACCGGTTGTTAAAATGGTGCTTGTAAACAACCAATTGTTAAATTATTTGAATCCCACCACTGACCTGCCCCCATCTTTACTTTCTGGAGTTTGCCACTCAGATAGGACAAGAACCACTGCATTACAGTGCAGCCACTCCAGAAGAATACCATGGTCAAAGGTAGCAAAGGCCACTGAAATTTCCAGAAGTACCAACAGGGACAACTGACCTCTGTTCCTTTCCCTGAGGAGGTCATCCATCAGGGCAACCAACCCCCCATCTGACCTCCAACTGATATGGATCTAGAAAATAAGTTTCCTCCTAGTGCAGAGGTAGGGAACCTTTAACACTCAAAGAGCCATTTGGACCCGTTTTCCACGGGAAAAGAAAACACTTGGAGCCGCAAATAATTTTTGACATTTAAAATAAAGATAACACTATATATATTGGGGGTTTTTTACCTTTTACTCCGCTCATTCTGAGAAGCGCATGGATGCGTCCGCCCTGCTTTCTGCAGGGCGGGCAAGGATGGGGCCAGCGGCTTGGCCTCGCCGGCCACCGGGAAAGCGCCCGCCCCACTTGAACGGGGCGGGTGAGAGGGGAAGTCTGCGGTGCGGCCCAGCTGGCCGCAGGCAGTTGGTGCGCCCGCCCTGCAGGCAGAGACCCAAGGATGAAGCCGGTGGCTCGGCTCGTGGAGCCGCAGTGCAAGGGCAGAAGAGCCGCATGTGGCTCTCGAGCCGCAGGTTCCCTACCCCTGTCCTAGCATGTCTGCAACTGCACCGCTGCCACCCAAAAGGGAACATTGGCTATCAGATGCTAGTTGTTGAGATCTTCTGGGTCCAATAATGACCTCTTCAGGAGGCAGTTTGCCAATGCCTGCTGCAAGGCACGAAGCACCTCCCCACTCCCTAAGGAGGCATTCACCACCTCCAGACCCACCTAGCCAATCCTCCCCAGCTAGATTAAATTAGCCATGATGGGCAAGGATTCAAGGAACAGGTGGTCAGCCACAACCCAGCAAGCAACTTGTCTATGTCCTTGGGTCACAACAATTGAAACTGATCCCATACAACCTGACCAGAGATCACCTCAGTTCCACGGAGTCCAACTCCATATGAATCTGAGTGACTTTGCCCTGAAATATTTTGCAAAATCATTGCAGCTGACATCTGAGGGCAGAGCTGGTCTCTCCCCACCCCACCTGTTGCATGGAGGTGGACACCAATCTATTTACCACTTGGAAGAGTTCAGCTGAACGGATATATGCAGATGCACTGGAAGCAGAAAAGTAAACCTCTTCGCTGCCTTCATCGGGTAGGCTTCATCAGGTAGACTCAATAATGAGCTCTCACCAATGTCGGGTCAGATTCACAGCAAGTTTTCCTCCATCTGTGCTCAAGCCATCATCCTAACTTGCTTCATAGTCCTAAGCTCTCCTGTATGCCAGGGCTCTACCAGTAGGCTGAGGATGCTTCAGAACAATTGTGTCAAAGGTCCTCACAGTGTGTGAGAACATCTGGATAACTCCTTAAATTCAGCCAATCTGTGACAAGAATTTAGGATTTGTAAATGTTTCAGACCACAAATCTCATTTGCCACCAGACTGCTAGTTGGAGTCTATAAAACTTAGGCTCATTCCGCACATGCAGAATAATGCACTTTCAAACTGCTTTCAGTGCTCTTTGAAGCTGTGCGGAATGGCAAAATCCACTCGCAAACAGTTGTGAAAGTGGTTTGAAAACGCATTCTTTTGCGTGTGCGGAAGGGGCCTTAGTCAGTGGACATATAGGCAGAAGATTACTATTTAAAACAATTGCATCCACACACCCCTTATTCTTATGTTGTCCCATAGAAGTCAATGAATTTCCTTCTAACCCAGTGGTTCTCAACCAGTGGGTCGCGACCCCTTTGGGGGTCGAACAACCCTTTCACAGGGGTCACCTAAGTCTCTCTGCATCAGTGTTCTCCATCTGTAAAATGGATAAATGTTAGGGTTGGGGGCCACCACAACATGAGGAACTGTATTAAAGGGTCATGGCATTAGGAAGGTTGAGAACCACTGTTCTAACCCTGTGATGGCCACAACCAGGAAAGAAAAATATCAGAGGTTAACCAGGAAGGGATAACACTGAAATCTAAAAGCCAGTTATCTATGTTTCATTTTCAATAAAGAGTTGGAGGAGCAACAAGATCCCCGCAAAGGAAAAGATATATCAGGATTTCACAAGGCACATTTATTCAGAGCCTGACTTCATTTCAAAATGAGTTAGGCTTCAGAGGAAAGGGTGAGAAAAAAATTAAAAAATCTGCATTTATTGGAGGAGGGATTTGAACCTTTCTTGCATCTCTGGGTCTACAATGGGCACAAAGGGATATGAGCAGAAGCCCACTCTCCTGCTACCCATTTCCCATCATTTGTCATTCATACCACTTCATGCCCCCAGTACATGTTTTCGCAAAACAATCTTGTAAATAGGCAGGCTTATGGCAAATAAGAATCGTTTGCAAGCAATGAGTCTGGCAAATTTTACAAAGTTTGATGCATTGTTCCTTTCAGTAACATGTGACTAACACAGTCATTTGTGGCTAGTAGGCATACTAGTAATGTATTTTGTGGCCTAGGAGACATTATGGACTTATTTGCAATGCTATGCTAAAACATACTTTTAAAAGGTTAGAATACTATTGCAAGACCCCGATCAAAACCTTCATGCTTATTTTCAACACTCTCCATATTCAACCTATTTCTGGATTGCATCCACAAGACTTCCACTGACACAAAGTTGGCTGATTGGTCCATGCCAATAAACTCAGCCGCTAGAATAATGAAAGGTAATTCACCATAGAAAAAATGTAAGCTTATGTTGAAAAATAAACTGTAAAGCTATAATTCATAGAAACAAGAACGTAGTATCAGAAGGAAGTTTCAGGAGTTTTATTTCACAAAATGAACGTAAATCAGTAGTATGACAGTGATCTAAAAGGTCAGTGTCATTTTAAACTGTACTATAAGTCTTCTAAGATGCTGCAAGTCAGAAAGAGTACCACTCTGCTCTGATAAAATATCATTTGGATTATTGTGCTTCATTTGCAGTGAAAAAAATTGAAAAAAGATATCGACAAACTGGAAGAAATTCAAAGAGCAGTAAGCAGCCCAGAAGACAAATTATAAGGAGAAAGGTTAAGAAAAATGTTTGTGCTTGGTAGTGATGGTGATGATTACAAAAACGGGGGAAGTTTGTACTGTTGGACTTGCAGTATCATTCCCCTGAACTGTGAACCTGGAGTTCATTCAACAATTTCAGGCACACTCATAAAAGTTCATCTTGCACATCTTCATGCTATTTCTGTGGCTGTCTCTTTCTACCTCAGGAACAGGGAGACCATGTTAGAAACCCTCCCCTCCCCAGCCTGACACTGTGGGAACACCATACCACAGGTCAGGGAGTCTGGAAAATATTACTCTCTATGGTGCCTGAACCCATACTCTGGAGGTCAGACATCCTGAAAAAATGTCTTAGACATGGAGGACCTTTGAAGTGACAGAAAATGGTGGGGGAAAGGCCTGTTTTCTCTGCCAGTGCTTTAGTTTTCCACACTATCTAAAAAAAATGAAAACGGTTCTTTTTAAAGTGTCTGCAAGATGTTTTATTTGTAGATCTGTTTTCACTGGCAGCGTTTTATTTTTCCACACTATCCAAACAAAAAAAAGTGAAAACGCTTCTTTTTGAAGTGTCTGCAAGACGTTTTATTTACATTTGCAGAAAAGACTATTGTGCAATGGGTGTATAATAATCCCATTTCAAGACAAAGCATGCATTTCTGTTAAAACAAAAATGTAACACAACAGAAATTGGTTACCTGTCCAATATATATTGTCTCCATAATCCAGACATACCAGAACCACCTGTCTTGTATTACATCCCTTGTCATCCATTAAATGCCTTCTTTTAAATCTTGTAAATTACCTTGTCGCTAGGTTACAAGCACCACATATCAGGGAAGCATCAAAAGGGACTCCAGGATGCTTCATTCTTTCCATATCAGCAACTGTTTGTATTGATAAGTTGACAGCTTCACTTTCTCCCCATACAATTTAGCTCAATGTGCAAGTAACTGGACTAAGGGGATAGAACCATGTATCCTTTAATAGAGTTTACTCTCTAATTAGCTTCAAAGCATATACAAACAAAGCATATTTGTTTCAGAATGCTGCTGATACTTATCAGGAAAAATACATTTCTAAAGCTGAAGAGAGACATGTCCTCACAGGTGTGGTTCGGGGAGGGCATCATCAACTATCCCAGCACAAAACTCAGAGTGAGCCCCTCAGGGAAGCAGAATGGCAGGGAAAAGATGGAAGACACTGTTGGATTTTTCACCTCAGGTGCCCAGCGTTGTCATCCTAAATTATACTTTAAGTCCATTGAAACCAATGGTCTTTAAAGAATCTTTCTCTCCTATATATAAACATAAACGTTCTGGAACTACCTTCTGTGAACTACTACACAGATACAGCCAGCATGGAACAGTTAACATATTTATTTACTTAATTTATACCCTGCATTTTCCCCCAGCAAAGCAGCTTACACTGTTCTCCTCTCCTCCAACCCTATGAGGTAGGTTTGGCTGACAGTATGTCAGCCCAAGCTCACCCAGTAAATTTCCATGATAGACTGAGGATTTGAACCAGGGTTTCCACAATCCCAGTCTGACTCTAACCACTACACAACACTATTTTTCACACCATAAAGATATGGCAAGGCATATTTTCTTAAAAGCAGGTCTGCTAGCTCCTGCTAGCATCACAGACACCTTACTGAAAAGGACTGGATTTGCCCCTTGGCCAACATATTCTAATCACCTGTGATTAGACCCCTTTTAACAAATCTATGATTTTGCAATTATTTTCTACCCTAATTAGACAACAGCCTCTGTATGTCTCAGTCAGACAAAGAAACCAACAAATCACGCATACAATGCATCACCAGCTAATTTGATTGAAGAGTTGGTTCAGACTCTTTACCATATCACTTATGTATCCTTATTTTTTTTGCTTATACAAGCAGTCCCATTCTCATGCCTGCCTTATACTATTTTTACTTCCACTCCAAAACTTGTTCTGGCAGCTGCTCTTCCTGAATACTTCTGTAGTGTCTTATCTTACAACATTTCAACCAGGGATGGCAAACTAGCCGTAATCAAACTCCTTTTTCACATGCAAGTCGAGGCCTTTTGCCAGATCATTTCAATGTGGTTCAATATTTGCTTTGAAATGCTGCGCCAAGCTGTTTTATGTTTGTGGGTTAATACTCCAAGTATGGCCCAGTCATACCTCAATAAGTAAGTAAGATTAGCACTGAAGTTTGCCACCGCTTCTAAATTTGCACGCTTTGCAAACTATCTTCAGGATCACCAGAGGAAAGTAATAAAATGGCCCGCTTGTCTAGTACCTGTGAAATGTTTGTGCTGTTACTTAACCAACCAGCAGGTAATCAAGCACCCCTAATTTCAGCAACTGTTTTATGCAACTTTGCAACACTGTGAATTAACAGAGATAGACTGCTTTCAGCTTCAGTTTGCTACAATCCTCTGCAGTACTCACAGGTTCAAGCTGGATATTCTCATGCTAGATCTTGCATTTTGCCCTGGGGATGTATATACTTGCTTTGGTTAATAAATATTTTATAGTTAAGTATCCATCTTTGTACTTATAACACATACCTTATGCTGCACTGGGGAGATTGTCAAACCCTTTTATTGTATTTATTTTATTTATTTACAACATTGATATGCTGTCTTTCTACCCAAGTAAGGTTTCCACGGTGATAAACATTAAAACATTTCAACACTAAAAGCATTTAAAATTAATTACATTTACAATGATCAAATAGAACATATAGTTAAACAGCACCAAAAACCAGAGTGGAGGTCAATAAACATTACTGGGAGTATGCCAAACAGAACAAGAAGTCTTCACCCACTAACAGAAGACAGAAATAAAGGGAGACAGATGTATCTTCTTGGGGAGGGAGCTTCAAAGTTTTGATGCCACAATTGAGAAAGCCCTTTCTTGGAGTGCCACCCATCTAGCTTCAGATTAGGGTTCCAGCTCCATGTTGGGAAATACCTGGAAAATTTGGGGTGAAGCCTAAGAATGGTAGGGTTTGGGGAGGGGAGGGACTTCAATAGGGTATAATGATATAGAATTCACCTAGCAAAGCAGCCGTTTTCCCCAGGTAAACTGATCTCTATCACCTGGAGATCAGTTGTAATCTCAGGAGATCTTCAGCTACCACCTGAAGGATGGCAATTCTACCTCAAATGGTAGGGAGATCCAAAGCAGGACCTTTATTTAGCTTGACTTCTACATCACAACTCTGGTTCTGATATCTGAATATCAAACTGGAGATCCAAGCACACCCTGCAGAATTCCAAAGTTTTCAATTTTGTTACTGTGGCAGGCTCACATTTTTATCCAGTGTCATATTATGACATATTGGATGCTTGCAATGAATCCTCCTTCTGCAAATATGGCAAGCTACTATAATACTCTCTGGAAGCTGACATATAGAGCACGTCCCCTTAAAACACCAGGAAAAAAGAGATTCTAAGAACTATTTTCAAAAATGGGCAGACAAGAACAAAGGTAAGGGCCTCAAGGGAATATGCAGTCAGAAATGCCTGCCATAGCAAATGTCCTCTTTCTTTGCCACTTGAAGGCACAATGGCATGACTGTTTTCTGCAGCTACCTCTCCACTTTGAGTAGCAGTACAGAGTGAAGGTTTAGAGAATTTCAATTTTTATGCCAGTGCCTGCCTTATATATAATTTGTACACATAAAGTTCTGAATTATTTTTAGAACAATTATTCCAGCTTGTGAAATTTGTTTTTCCAGGAGCGCTCGAATATGCCCACGGATCTGCCTCTAGGCTAAACCATGACAACATATTTCTGAACCTGTCACTCAATTTATTTTAGTGCTTTGTTTTATCTTCTTCTGAATATGAACTAGCTACCATCTTAATCAGACTCCTGCCTTCTTTCAGTGCACCTGTTAAGCAGTAGCTGGCTAGCAGAACATTGGCTCTTCTTGAAAAGCCAGATTCAGTATTTGCAAAATTTCCAAAAAGGGAATCTTCTGGGCCTGATGACATTTGGATTTTGTCTCATGCATGATACAAGACTAGGTATTGAAAAAATATATCCAATTACAGCAAGACTAAAGTCAATGAAACAAAAAAAGCCAAAATAAAATATTTATATATAACAAATCAGAGTATCATGTCTAATTATTTTAATAATGCATATTTACATCAAACATTCTCAATAGAGGTGTTACCTAGCACTATTAGTGCTTAACAAGCTAACAAAAAACACTCTCAAAAAGAAGGGCGGTAAGCCCAGTATTAAATAGACTCACCAAACTTAAAGCAACGTATACTCAATATGAACGTACCCCAGTGCAGAAAGCACTTACTTCTAAACCAAAAATGCAGAAATGCCATACAATCCCTAACAAGTTTCAGCCCAATAATGAATCACTGCAGAATAAACAGTGTTTAAACACCACTGTGAAAATGGCATCCAAGCAACAACAAAAAATAGCATCTGAAGTGTCTCTTCAAGTTAGCAAGTGCCAGCTATGCTTACTTTGTATCTTTCTCAGGCTTCAAGTTCAAGTATATAGGCAGAAAATCTGCTTAGTGATCAGTCACAGTCTAGGTCCTAAAGAAATTTTTCAGTACCTAGTCTTTTGACTTTGAAGCCCAGGCGCAGCACTGTTTGCATGATTACTTACCTCTCTGTACCTACCCACATTACTCGTTTGTCCATATGAGACACATTCAGATTCCAGGTTAGAACCTCTAAGCTGGCCTTGAACACACTTGGTAGAGGCTAGCATAAAAACCAGTCAAAGTAATGGGTATATTCTACACCAAGCTAATGGGGATATGCACAGGTTGGACTATCAAGAATCATCAGCTCTTGAAGCTTCAACAGAGTTTGAACAGGCCCAAGCAGAAAATAAAATGGTCATACTCATTATGTACTTTTCTGTACTTTCTATGGTCTGAGTCAGGGGATTGAATCACAGCCCTTGTATTTGGCAGTCTAGGCAAGGAAGAGTAGCTAACATTTCCCTGCACAGAGTTTGTCTCAAAGGCCAATTTGATCAACACAATATGAACTAGAAACTGGAGGGCAGGAATTAGTCTGATCATATGCATACTTACTCAGAAGTGAGTCCCACTTTAAAGTGACTTCTATTACCAGTCTCCCAACAGACTGTGCGGTGCACTAGCACAGGTACAGAAGTGTAAGTTTATTTTCTTTTAAAACCAACCAAAAGTCAGGCATCCCTTACATTATACTTTTGCAAAGATGGGCATTTCATTTGTGGAGCTGCTGCAATGAGCCATCAGTTTGGTTCACCTTCCATCCAGGGGTACCTTAACATTTATTTCAATAGAAGTTTTAGTCACTTGAAACTCGCTACAAATATGTGAAAAGGAAATCATTTGGGGGAATTCTTAAAGGAAAAATTACACAAGAGGGAGAAGGGTGGAGTTGAAACACAGAAAGGTTTCATGGGACTCCTGCACCATTCAAAGTCCCTTACCCAGTGAATTACTTTCACAAACAAGTCAACAAATAAAATCAATGGCAATGCAGAGCACAAGAGAGAAATGATAACACAAAACACAAATCCATGTAAAAAACCCAATAAATGAAACATAATACATTGTGTAAGCTTTTGGGCTCTACAGACTTCTACATAATACTGGATATTACAAAATAAAGGAAAGATAATTTGGCCTCTTAAAATGGGGATACTTCAGTTGGACATGGCTTGAAAGATTCCTCTTTCCTTTTGAACATCCAGCCTGATAAAGGGTGTAAAACACAGATAAGGAGCTCCTTCCCATCTTGAGATAACAAAAAAAAAGTTTAATGTATTGTTGAAGGCTTTCACGGTCGGAATCACTGGGGTGCTGTGTGGTTTCTGGGGTGTATGGCCGTATTCTTGTAGCATTTTTTTCTGACGTTTCACCTGCATCTGTGGCTGGCATCTTCAGAGGATCAAAGAAAGTTTGTTTCTTAAATCTTTTTGTTTTGGATACATTGCATATACATTTATACATTTAGAACATGAGATACGCAGGACGCTTCTGCCCTCTGTGCAGACAACTTGCTCTTTGACTAAGAGGAATAGGATGAAAATATTATTATCAGATACAAACATCGAACATATTCTGTTGCTAAGTTTGCATGGATAGCTAGTAAAATCAGGAAGGTGCGACAGAACTCTATTGGGTGTGCTGGTTAATCCCTCTTTATTACTTTTAGGTGGACATTGTTTCATTTACTTATTAATTATAATGAATTTGTTATATATTTTATTTATATTGTATCTGTATTTGTGCAATTTTTAAATCTGGAATTTTACTGGTCAATGACCATAAATAAATCTGTATCTACATTTAGAACAATTCTAAGTATATTTTTAAAGTGTTCGTAGGTGCCACTTGTAATTTGCAATCAAATTGCAATTTGAACTGAAGAATGTTTAAATATCACTGATCAGATTTATACTGCATGTCTTTCATGGAATTCAAGGTCATACACATATCATGCCATGACCTGGATGGCCCAGGCTAGCTATGGTTTTGGTAATTCCTGAATGTATCTCATCAAGTTTCAAAAGCTAAGCAGGTTAGTACTTAGTACTAGTTAGTACTTGGATGGGAGATCACCACACAAGTTCAGGGTTCCTATGCAGAGGCAAGCAACAGCGAACCATTCCTGAATGTCTCTTGTCTTAAAAACCCTACCTCATCACCATATGTCAGCGGCAACCTGATGTCATTGTCTACCAGCACCAACACACATATCATGGATACATTCAGGAATTACCAAAACCATAGCTACTGCACTTCAGCAAGGTTGCTACATCATGTCCCTAAATACCTCCTATTTACCCAGGAGATAATAGAGTTGAGGTCTGGAATGCTTCAAGCTGTGACTCCTGTGGAGATGTCCCTAAAACTGGGTGGTATCATTCAAAAAATTAAGGATTTGACAATGCAGGTTGCACATAGGCCAACGGTGCCCTCCTCTAATCATCTTCTTAAGCAGAATTTTTGTGTTAGAAGTAAGATTATTAAACGCACTTTGTGAGAAATTTATAACAAACACAGAGGCCTTACATGGGACTGCCTACCACTGATACATTTCTCACTAAAAAAACCCAATGAGAGCAGCAACTTCAGTCCAACCAACAGGAGCCAATACATTGCTGCTGGAATACTCTTATCCAGGCAAACAATTCCAGAAGGTTTTTGAAAATCGTTTCTGGGGATTTTAGAGATGTTAGAGTTCCTTCATCGAGTATTTCATGTACCTGATGGTACAAAATTTTCTCAGAGTCTTTTGGAGATCCACAGAAGCCTGATACCATCATAGATGGTAACTTTCCCCCTGATAATCGTTGGTTACCTGTGACTTCTTATGAGACTGGGCAACTCAAAAGAGGTAAAGCTACAGGTCCCAACCTCCTTTTACCTGAACTGTTTATTGTTTTCATGAAGTGGTGCGCTCCCATTATGGCAGCCTTGTTTACTATGGTTAACCAATGTGGTGTAATTCCTTCTGAGTGGTGTAATTCAATTATTGTACCTATTTACAAAAAGGGAGATTGTTCTTACCCTTCCAACTATCAGCCAATTGGCCTCCTTTCAGTCTTGGGTAAGCTTTATGCTAACTTCCTTCTTGAAAGCTCATGGAATGGATCTCTTCTAACAAAATCATAGCAAAAGAACAAATAGGGTTCCAAAGGGGCAGATCCACACTCAATCACTGTTTGGTTTTAAGTTTTAAGTTGTTTAATTACCAAATACAGGAAGAAAAAGTGCCCCCTTTATTGACTTCAGGGTGCCTTTGATTCTGTAAACACAGAGCTCCTTTGGAAGAAATTAATTAAAATGGGGATTGATTCCAGATCACTAAATCTAATTAAAACTCTCCATACTAACACCTTATGTCATGTGAGATGTGATTCTGAGGGACTATTAACCCCCAAAAATCCAGTTTGCAAAGGGGTAAAACAAGGATGTGTTCTGGCCCCAACCCTCTTCAAGTTTTTTTTAAATGATCTTGCTCCAGTACTTAGTAAAATCAATGCCCATAGTCCAACCTTGGGCTCCACAACCATTCCTCTGCTTCTTTTGCAGATGAGGTGGTCCTTATTTCCCACTCAAGAATGGGGCTGAGGAAAGCCTTGGATTGCAGTATGGAGTACAGTATACAGAACGATTTACATTGAATTTGGACAAATCCAAAATTTTGGTTTTTATCCACAGATGGCAAACTATTTGTTGGGTGATAACAAGTAATCAATTTGAACAGGTCAAATTTTATAAATATTTAGGCCTCACTTTCCATCGTCAGGCCTCTTGGACTCTCCATAGAACTCGAGCTGTCTCAGCTGGTAAATTAAGTGCCTCGGCCATTATACATTTCTTTTATGGGAAAGGAAGGAGATATGTTCCTGCAACATTGAGAACATTTAACACTAAGGTAACAAATTCTATACAGAATACCCATCTGGACAGGGGTGTGGAATTATGAGGTCAAAAGGGTTCAGTCATGTTTCCCTTATAAAATCCTTGGTATGCCTTACTCTGTCCCATATACTGTTTTATGTTTAGAAACAGGCCAACATCGGTTGAAAACTCAAGCATAGTGTCGTACATTCAAATTTTGGGGCAAATTATGTTTCCATTGCAAGGAATCTGATCTTATGTTTCAGGCTATCACAGTTCTTTGCTCTACCAAATGGTGGTTCAGAATTTAAACAAAGCTCTGCAATCTGGGGATTTCCATTGAAAACTTGACAGCATTAACAGAACAAGAGATCTTTTGTGATATTAAGAAAAGACTTTTCCATATGGAATTTCTGCGGATGTTGGATGAGGCCAACAAAACTTGTTCCCCTGACTACCTGTTGCTAGATACCTTTATTTACTGACTGAGGCCCGATGATGTAGAGCTCTTACCCTTGCTAGGTGTAATACCTACCTTCTTCCCTTCAACAAGGACGATGTCCAGGGATTCCGCATAAAGATAGAAAATGTTGATGTGATCTGGATTGTGTAGAATCTGTATCCCGCATGTTATACTGTCCCTTTTTATATTTTATCTAGGGAAAAGCATATAGCCCCCCTTTTGTGGGAGTTTGAACGGACAACTGATGAACAGAAGGTTATTTTTCTTTCAAACAGTAATTGCTGTGAGGTGTTGGAAAAAATTGTGGCAAAAATTTTAAATGGTATAATTTCTGTGTGTTCTAAATTGTGTTAATTGAGAGGGTGTTATGTTATGCTTTATATATGTCATTAAAGGTGTTGGAATGGAATGGATGGCCCTTAAATCCATGCCCCGAATGCTATGCTAACTATTCCACTTCACAGATACCAGCATGTAGCAGCTGGCTGTGTGCACATAGCAGCACAGAAAGATGTCTGTGGATCTGTCTGTGAAAACAGAGGGTTGTGGCTAGGCTGGGGGTGTTCAAGAAGACAGTATAAGTTTTGATGGGTGGAAGAGAATGTAAAAGGTTTGAGAAATCTCACATTGAAATGATCTTCTCTGCTTTGATCTCTCTCCTGAAGTCAGGAGAGTTTTCAAAAGCCACTATCTCAAGCCAGCATTATGCATTTTTCTGTCTCTCCCGCAGGCAATGGAATGCTACTCAGGGAAAGACTGATACAGCAGCTCTCAACACACTAGAGTGTGCACTTTGGTTTTGGGTTTTTTTGTAGGTGGGAAAGGGGTGTCGAGATGTTGAAGTAGTCTGGGAAATGACACGAGTACTAACTATGTCATTAAAAAGCCTGGCCTGTCATTTTTACCTGGAGATGATCAATGGTTTCATTCATAATAAAGATATATAGTCATTGTGAAAGTAGATGTTACATTTCCACTACGATCGTGTTGACTTGGTTACATATTTCAGAAATAACTACTACCAAGAACCTCCTCAATGTATTTTACAAATCCCTGTTACACATTCCCATACACATATCACACTTCTCACTCTGCTTCTCAGTCATAAATATGAACAGCATGAAACATTTATCTAAAAGAAAAATGCATCTTATTTGTTCCTTTCATCTCTAGATCCTTATTTGTTCCTTTCATCTCTAGATCTCAGCAAACAACAGTAATGTTGTTCTCTTCCCTTTATGTTGAGACATTTAAGAAAGCTAGCTAATGGTATCTTTAAAAAGGTTAATTAAAATGTATTTGCCAGGGGATATAATTGGGGTGTACTCTCAAGTATCCTGGATGCTAATTACACCACAGCATCATTACAGTACCCACCCACCAAAGAATTCTCACCACTTCACAGTGAATTATTCAAAACTGTTTCTCACATTACTGTTACCAACTGTCCAACAAAACTAGGCAGTCATTTCCAGATTCAGGAGAAAATGCTACTGGAACACAACCATACAGCCCGGAAATCCCACCACACTTCAGTGATTCTGACTGTGAAAGCCTTTGACAATACATTTCCATATACTCAACTTGGAGATTGATACAACTTACAGAGCAGTTCTGACCATTTAAAGACAAAAGCATTTAAACAGAATGACACCCTGAAGTGTGGCCGTTAATTAGAGACTGATGGCCTAATCAGAATACAAGAGAAAGATTTTAAAAATAAACTTATTGTACCAAAAGAAGACCAAAACGTTTAACATAACAATGGCCTGAGCTGGAACTAGTGGCAAAAGAGGAATATCTTAGGACATCTAGCAGTATATATCAATTTAACACAGCATTACTGAGGAACACAAAAGTTAGTCAGTCTGCTCTGGGGGTTTCATGTTTATTGGCATTATAACCAAAATGTCAATTGCACCAAACTCCAGAACCACTTTGTTTCGATGTCGTCTTGAAACAGCAAAGTTTGTAAGAGGTCTAAGAACCCTTTGGGAAGATGTTAATATAAGAATATATCGTCCCATTCATTTTACCTTCATAAGCATAGTGAGGTTATAGTTTTTCTTTTTTATGTTTTTGCATAATACAATCATTTGCAGCTCAAGATGTCTATGATGAAATGTTTTATGAAGCATGTAAGAAATTAGCATACAGTAACCTTCACTTTTCTTTTCTTTCTTTTTTTGCAACAATGGGGGAAGTTGCCTCCAGCTCTCCAAGATATTTGCAGTATGAATGTTCTTAATAAACTGTTCTCAAAAGGTCTTACTCACTTGTGATAAATTTCATATATGTCAGCGAATACTTCCAAAAACCTGCAACTTCCTAAAATGATGGGATACATATACACCAGGAAGTCCATATTCCTTGTTCCTTATAATCTACATGCCATTTGTGGTTTTATTATTTAAAACTGATCCACTTTTCTTCACTGGCAATGGAAACTCGTATACAGGAAAACAGAGACATCCAAGACCATTTTTAAGGTCCAACCAAGGACTTTGGTGGTAGGTCACCATGCTTATCAGCAAAAGTTTTCTTTTTCCTCCAGTACCTAGAGACCTACAGCAAGGGTTAGGGACGTAGGTATAGATTTTTTATGGAGGGGGGTTCGGGGTGGGGCCACACCCCCACCCGCCCCAGGGCATGGCCACGCCTCCCCAAGCCCCGCCCCTGGCCTAGCGCTTATAAAAGCAGCTCTCCGAGGTTGGGGTTGGCAGACTCCCCTGCCCTGCCCTCCCCTGCCCCTCCCCTCTGGGCTGAGGCATAGGGGGAAAATGGAGCCTGGTGCAAAATCTGAGTTTTGCCCCCCCCGGGGCAGCCACTGTGATGCAGGAATCCACCCCCAAACAGCATCACTTTCGATGGTGTTTAAACTAGATCCACCTTAAAGGGAGAATCTGGGGTCCCTAGTTAAACAACGTTGAAAGTGATGCTGTTTGGGGGTGGATTATCCTGAAACACCCTCACTTTCAATGTGGCATAGTGGTTAAGAGCAGGTGCATTCTAATCTGGAGGAACCAGGCTTGATTCTCTGCTCTGCCACTTGAGCTGTGGAGGCTTATCTGGGGAATTCAGATTAGCCTGTGCACTCCCACACACGCCAGCTGGGTGACCTTGGCTAGTCGCAGCTTTTTGGAGCTCTCTCAGCCCCACCCACCTCACAGGGTGTTTGTTGTGAGGGGGGAAGGGCAAGGAGATTGTAAGCCCCTTTGAGTCTCCTACAGGAGAGAAAGGGGGGATATAAATCCAAACTCTTCTTCTTCTTCTAAACTGAGAACCTCAGATTCTCCCTTTAAATCCATGCCGAAGGGGGTGGATTTAAAAGGAGAATCTGGGGAAATTTGGGGGGTGCCTGCTGTCAGGGGTGTAATGGTTAAGCTAGAAGCACCAAACTTTCAGGGTATCTTTAGGAGTCTCTCCTAATGATACCACCCAGGTTTGGTGAAGTTTGGTTCAGGGGGTCCAAAGTTATGGACCCTCAAAGGTGCAGCCCCATCTCCTAAGCTCCCATTGGAAACAATGGGGGATGGGGGCACCCCCTTTGGGAGTCCATAGCTTTGGACTCCCTGGACCAAACTTCACAAAGCCTGGGTGGCATCAATAAGAGACTCTCCTGATAGTACATCCCAGGTTTGGTGAAGTTTGGCTCAGGATGTCCAAAGTTACGGACCCCCAAAGATGTAGCCTTCATCTTCTATTAGCTCCCATTGAAAACAATGGAGGATGGGGCACTCCCTTTGGATGTCCATAGCTTTGGACCCCCTGGACCAAACCACACCAAACCCGGTTCATATCATCAGGAGTGTCCCCCAAACAATCCCTGAAAGTTTGGTGCTGCTAGCCCAAACAATGCGCCCCCTGCAGGCCAGAAACCGAAAAAGCACTAAAACGTTTTAAAAAATCCCAAACGAGTGGGCGGAGCTTCGGACATGAAATGGGGGGGTTCAAACCTGAGAAACCCCCCTTACCTACATGCATGCATGGAAGTCTCTGTTTTGTATTTTAATCTGGATGAATGTCAGTATTCTTGGGAGAGGTGATCTCTAGATAACTTGTAGTGTACTCTGCTGACTGCACTGGCAGGATATCGTAAGACTTGGTTTATGTAAGCATATAATTATTTTATTTTGCTTCCTTCAAAGTTAGATTTCTGAACAACAAAATTAATGTTTGCATCTAATGTTAGAAGCTGGCTGAAATGATCCTATCCAGCTTTTGCCATTTAGTTGTGGAAGTTAGCATTGTAGAAGGTCCCATGTTCAATCCTCCAGTAGCACAAGTTACAGATGTTGAGAAAAATGTTTCTCTGCCAGACGAGACAATCCACTCACCTCTTTAACACGGTCCTGGCCTCATGTAGCCAGAAAGGCACTACTCTGAATTGATAAAGCTTGTCAGTGGCTCTCATAGGAATTTGCCACTAACTCTTTGTCTGATCTAGCGCCAAAAGGAAGTGAGGCATCCCTAACTGCTAGATCAAGAGATCTGCATGGACTTTGGATATGCATAGAGGCAAAGGCATTTATGCCTTGTAATCTATGCAAAACTGGATACTCCTGTCAGACTTTGGTGCTAGCACAATGGAGCTCTATTAAGGTTCAATTTCATCCATTTCCAGCATCTTCTGGACCTTCTGTAGGACTGCTCCTAACTGGTGATGGTCTCCAGGAGGCCTGGGCCATGAATGGCAAGTACAATCCACATGTTTTGACCAGGGTTCTGGGAAAAAAATGTTGCGTAGGTGGGCCAAGAGAACTGTATTTTGTGTTTCTGACTGTTAATCATTTGTTCATCCAGAATGGGCATTGACTTGTTCTCCCCTACCGCCTCCCCTTCCCCTGAGTTCAGTTTGCTGGGGGTTTTGCCTAACACACCTGACTTCTTCTCAAAGGTGACATTCTTTCAGGTCATTATATGTGAAGCCCCACTGGTCCACACTGAACCTCATAGGAGACTGGTCCCAGTATGCAAATGACTTGAAAGGACCCTTGCCATGCATGTAGGTAAGGGGGGGTTCTCGGGTTTGAACCCCCCCATTCATGTCCGAAGCTCCGCCCACTCGTTTGGGGTTTTTTAAAACGTTTTAGTGCTTTTTCGGTTTTTGGCCTGCAGGGAGGGCATTGTTTGGGCTAGCAGCACCAAACTTTCAGGGATTATTTGGGGGGCTCTCCTAATGATACTCACCGGGTTTGGTGTGGTTTGGTTCAGGGGGTCCAAAGTTATGGACTCCCAAAAGGGGTGCCCCCATCCTCCATTGTTTTCAATGGGGGCTAATAGAAGATGAAGGCTACATCTTTGGGGGTCCGTAACTTTGGACATCCTGAGCCAAACTTCACCAAACCTGGGATGTACTATCAGGAGAGTCTCTTATTGATGCCACCCAGGCTTTGTGAAGTTTGGTCCAGGGAGTCCAAAGCTATGGACTCCCAAAGGGGGTGCCCCCATCCCCCATTGTTTCCAATGGGAGCTTAGGAGATGGGGCTACACCTTTGAGGGTCCATAACTTTGGACCCCCTGAACCAAACTTCACCAAACCTGGGTGGTTACATCCCTGACAGCAGGCACCCCCCAAATTTCCCCAGATTCTCCTTTTAAATCCACCCCCTTCGGCATGGATTTAAAGGGAGAATCTGAGGTTCTCAGTTTAGAAGAAGAAGAAGAGTTTGGATTTATATCCCCCCTTTCTCTCCTGTAGGAGACTCAAAACAATCTCCTTGCCCTTCCCCTCACAACAAACACCCTGTGAGGTGGGTGGGGCTGAGAGAGCTCCAAAAGCTGCGACTAGCCAAGGTCACCAGCTGGCGGCTCAATGCAGGTGTGGGAGTGCACAGGCTAATCTGAATTCCCCAGATAAGCCTCCACAGCTCAAGTGGCAGAGCAGAGAATCAAGCCTGGTTCCTCCAGATTAGAATGCACCTGCTCTTAACCACTATGCCACATTGAAAGTGAGGGTGTTTCAGGATAATCCACCCCCAAACAGCATCACTTTCAACGTTGTTTAACTAGGGACCCCAGATTCTCCCTTTAAGGTGGATCTAGTTTAAACACCATCGAAAGTGATGCTGTTTGGGGGTGGATTCCTGCATCACAGTGGCTGCCAAATGCACCAGGCTCTGCAACACCCATTATGCCTCAGCAGGACAGAGGAGAGTCTGCCAACCCCGACCTCGGAGAGCTGCTTTCTAAAGCACTGAAACCCTTCATAAAAAATCTATACCTACGTCCCTGCTTCCATGGACATCCATCCATCCATCAAAGATTTTAGATTAAATTAAATATATCTCATGTGATACCATGGATACAGTTCCATGACCCACTAGAATTGTATTTCAGCAATAAGGAATTTTCAAATTTTCCTGAAACACAAAAGGGATTAACTATTCATGGAAAGATCCTAATGACACACTCATACTTGGTGTTCTGGCTGTAACCTTCTCTTCTTTATAACTGGAAACCTTAGCCTGAGAGCATCTCAAGCTGAGATATCATTAAAATAGCTTACAATGTCAAAGATTCTGCAGGGTGGTAATTTTGATCCAATTTTGCTTAATTCCTCTGTCAAGCATGCATCTCTCTGTTGGTCAAAATAACAATTTAAAAAATCTTTCTCTGTGCACATAAAATAGATGTACAAAGATTCAGTACGATCTAAACCAAAAATTTTATAAACTAAGGACTTCATTGTAAAAAGCACTTTGCCTTATTTTTCTCCACCCCCCGTTGCCAGATACATTATCACAATTGGCTTTTATTGGAAAACAATTTTCCTGTTGTTAAATGCAGCTGATTACCACCAACAGATGCAGTCAAACTGATCATTACAGTTCTTATCTTGTTTTTTTTAAGTGCCCCCTACAGGGAAAGCTTTGTTTTTGTTGAATTGAAAGAAAAAATAAAGTCAGTGTAAATAAAGTTAGTTAATACCCTTCCGATCTTTAAAAATATTAAGATAGTGCTCTTTATACTCTATGGATACATGTGATGTGTTGGGTGGGTGGGTGGGTGGGTGTGGGTGTGGGTTTGTCCCCGTGTATGTCCAAGCTCCATTTTGTTTTCCCTTGATCTGTATGATTACAGTCTGAAAGAGTGAGCAATGCTAGCAAACCATCTATATTATGTTTGTCTCAGAGCCATTTCATTCAACATGCAGTGGTAAATTCATTAAGCGTATATTCTACAGGTATCTACAGCCAATACTTGCCATCAGACAAGAATGATATAAACATCTGCAAATACTGGTTTGTTACATGTACAAACAGTATTTTAAAGTATATATTTAAGTCTAGAAACATAATATTTGATGTGATCGATAGACTCTACAGTTAAATGATGCTGATGAGTGCTTTTATGATCTAGGAGAGATCATGTGTGAGCTTCAGAATATCTGTTCCAAACCTGACAGCATGAAGCACCACAGCCAACTTCATCAAAGGAATGACCCTCAGTCTCCAAGCACAGTACAGAGAATTTCTGCCCCCTTAATTCCAGGAAATGAGAAATGAAAAGTTATATCTTTATCATTTAGTGAAACAGGCTGTGCACCACCACATCTTACAAGGATTCCTTAAGGGCACTTTTGCACATGCAGAATAATGCACTTTCAATCCACTTTCACAATTGTTTGCAGTGGATTTTGATATTTCGCACAGTAAAATCCAGCTGCAAAGTACATTGAAAGTGGATTAAAAGTGCATTATTCTGCATTTGGGAAAGTGCCCTAAGGCAGAAATAAAAAACACATGTTTAACAGCCGAGAATTTAGGGTTGAATCCCCACTTGAAATTTGCATGCCGATCCAAACCTGTTCGTTGTGAAACCGTGTCCTCTTCATCGGAGTTTCTCCCTCCCCACCGTAGCGAGCACTCAACAGACACAACTGGTTGCAGAACTCTTAGTAATCCCCACTACCAGGCGAGTTCGCTTTGTCGGTCTCCCCTGATTGGCTGGCGTGCCTTGATGGGGCGGGACCTTTTCCCACTGTGGAAACGTACATTGTAGGTGCATGATAAAAAACCTAACGTGTAAAAGTTTAACGTTTAACTGTGCAAACAGTTAATCATTACCTGTGTAAACCATTAATGATTCAAAGTTACACATTTGACTGTTTAACGTTTGTGTCCCCTTCTGCTGGCCGATCGCAAAAGCGGAAACGAAACCAAGGAAAGGCTGCGCACGCATCGCAGCGCTGATTGGTTGCCCGAATTCCGTCAGGGTTTCAACCCTCATCCCTCCCCTCGGATCAGCTCTGAACCGTGTTAATGGGTCTATGCCACTTGCAACCAGGTCTTGCCGGAACGTGGATTAACGGAGAGAACGAGCGCCAGAAACAGAATCTGCCACGCAAGCAATGGGGAGGTCGTCCCTCAAACCTGGTTAGTTTGTGTTCTGAAACCTGGCTAAGACAGTAGTGGGGATTCGACCTAAATGAGTCAGTTTCTCAAACTGGGTACCTATCCTTCACTGATGCCAAAGTACACTCAAGAACTGATATAATTTGAAGAAAGTCAAAAGTACATTGTTTTTTGGCTTCTGATGATATATAGATACCTTCATGGACTCCAGAATCATAAGTTCAGTCAAGGCATGTTGGAATAGTGGCTCTTCAACCCAGTCATGAGATCATTCCAGAAGGGAGCATAATAAGACAAGCATGAGGATCCATAAGGTTAGAAAGTTAAACAGAATTAACAGTACTAAAGTGCAGTGGACTGCAAATGGAGAAGAAATAAAGTAGAGCCAATATAGGCCATTTAATCTGGAAAAAAACCAAGTTGAGCTTGCAGCATGTCATCAGTACCATTAAAAATTTTGTTGTATAGCCTTAGGCCTTCACAACGTAGAGTATAAAATACAAAATAAATTTTAAAAAAACAATAAAAGTTACAGAGAAGTATAAAATCAACAGTCACAAGCTCCCACATTAAGCTTCTTCCCAAAGTTGAATAGACAGTGTTGAAAACCCTTTTAACAGTGCAAGATCATGCTAACAGGAGAGTTATTTTGAGTTGACTGCTTTCTTTAATATTTCCCTGGCTCTGATCTTGCTGCCAGAGCAAACAGGGCCATCCTATAGGATACAAAGGAGTCAGCGTCTGAAAGCAAAAAGTTTAGTTTATTGAAAGCAGAACAAAACTGCATCTCATTTAAATTCCTGGAAAGGAATTCAAACCTCAGTTCTATACGCAGAGAGCAATCTGAAACATAGTGAGGTAGATCTTCAACCAGTCTTTCACAGACACAGATATGCTGTGCCAGTGATTTTTGAGAATAGCATCTGGCTAAGTACTCAGTCAGCATTGTTTGGACATGTAATGATATTAGTACCTTTCTGATTCTATATTGTCAGATATCCACCAGATAAGATGCTCTGATTTTTATTATTATTATTCCATACCAGGGAGAGAATTTGGATTGCATAATTACTTTGTTAACAATTAAGGTATCATCCTTGAAGACCTAGTTACACAGGTCAGAGTTATTTGCTGACACATGCATTAAATCATTTGGGATGGTATAATTGAGCAGAATGTTATTGAAAAAGTCAGTGCTGGTCTTGGTATTAGCTAACAGTGTCTGGTTGCTTTGGTTACTAAGTGAGTCTGCATTTGCTGCTCTCTTTTTCTTCCCTAATTTTAAGATGACCAAGTAGGCATTGGCTTTAATTGATCACAGGCCAAGTTCTATCCTAAGGAGGGCCACTGGTGTCTCCCTTGATAATGCCAAGACACACCTAAGAAAGATTCTGAATAGTTGCCAGGTTGGAAAGTATTTGCTCATTCCATTCCCAGACCTCAACAACGTAGATAAGCATGGGAATTACTTTGCTTATGAACAGTTTCAACACTGGGTCAACAAGGAATCCTCCTCTTGTATAAAAGAATCTCATTATTGCACCCAAAGTTTTTAAATCTGAGGTCTTAAACTGTTGCTAGGAGTTAGTTCCAGTGTAGGGTTTCACTAAATGTAACTCCTAGCTATTTAAAGGAGTTACATTGCTCAATGGGGATATTATGAATACTCCACAGGAATTCTTTTGGCCTTTACCTAAAGACCATTACTTTAGTTTTTGTATAATTTATAGATAGAGCCACCTCTCTGCAATACTCTCCCAAACTGCAAAAGCCTTTTTAGGACAATTCTTGTAATGGAAATTAGGGTCATGGCACATAACAAAATTGAAATTTTCTGGTTACCAAGAGCGGTAGCCACAAATTCGGGGCCTGAAAGCCTCCATTGAACATATTTTTTCTCCTCATCACATCTAACCTTCCTTATCCTGTGGGGAAGAATGTTAATTCAACCTATATCTAGGGGGGAGGGACTTCACAAACACTGAGTTTGGGAAGAAGGTTATTAAACAAATGGTGGCAATCCTCCTGTCTGATGCAGTATACATTTTCGACTTTCCGAGTGGAAGCCTGGGCTGGTTTCTCCCAGTTGAACACAGCCATGTTGTTGAAATGTTTAGGTCTTAAGAGTATATGGGATTTGATGTCTTGGCATACAAAACCCCCATGATGGGGTCATCTGACACCTGGATTGACTCTTTGATTTAGAGTCTTAACCATCCTAATCAGTTGTTGAGAGTATACCCTTAAATCGTCCAATGGGAAAATTTCAGACAGGCCACTCATCATATCTTCTGGAAGTCCTTCTCCTGTCAAGGATAACTCCAAGTCCAAATCTATTCCATGCCGGTTACAATCAAGGGAATCTAACAGGTAGTGTCTGTTCCTGTCAGATCTATAGGATACGAATCTCTCGAAGTATTGTATGTTCTGTATGCCAATAAAGGCTTATTGAATTGAATTGAATTGAATTGAATGTCTCGAAGTAAGACAAATAGGCAGGCAAGTGAAAAGGTCTCCTGGTCTGCCTATCGCTATAATCACCCAAGCTGTGATGACCATAGTCCTGAGATAAACCTCTCCTTAGTGACAGTCTGGACAGTGAGCGGTATGTTCTAATCAGTTCCAATGATCAGCATGGTATCAAACCTCTATGTGACTTTGAGGAAGAGTGCTTCTGAATTGGTTCCAGCAAACACTCCCTGCTACTAGTACCCATAAAGTTCAACAAGGGCTTTCTCATCAGTGTGACTGAAGTCACTTCAATCATTTCCTCTACCAACGAGTCATTTGAATTGATAGATAGCATTAGAATCAGAGATCTTATGTGTGCACCAGTGAGGTTCTTACATCCTCCAGTCTTTCTGTCAGCGTAGTATAGTGGTTAAGAATAGGTGGACTCTAATCTGGAGAACCAGGTTTGATCCCCCACTTCTCCAACAGTCCTACGCACGAAGCCGGCTGGGGGACCTTTGGAACTCTCTCAGTCCCACCTACCTCACAAGGTGTCTGTTGTGGGAAGAGGAAGGGAAAAGGAGTTTGTAGGCTGCCTTGAGGCTCCTTACAGGAAAAAAAGGCAGGATTTAAATAAAAACTCTTCTTTCTCTCGTCTAGTTGGTGAGAAAGAAACACTTTAGTCTGGTGACCTCACTGCTGAGCTGGAAATGGAGATTAGTTCCAGGAGGAGGTAGAACTGGAAGAAAACTATTGGAACTGAGAAGGGGATCTAGTTGGGCTGTCAGAATGAGAAGTGCCCTGTGAAGGAGATTTTGAT
Source organism: Sphaerodactylus townsendi (assembly GCF_021028975.2). NCBI lineage: Eukaryota > Metazoa > Chordata > Lepidosauria > Squamata > Sphaerodactylidae > Sphaerodactylus > Sphaerodactylus townsendi. Next base: position 60,483,287 of record NC_059432.1, read on the forward strand.
TGTGGCCTGTGTTTTCCTGTCGAGGAAGGAGCATTTGCCAGCAAGGGGGGCCCTTCCTTCAGATTTGGAATGGTGTTTGCCTTACCCTTTTTAATGAGGTGGTACAGAAGAGGCTCGGGGCTGGTGGGTTGACTATCCCACTGCACCTCCACTGATTGGAACCAAAGCAATGGATAGATAATGTGCCCTCTGACTACTTTCATTCAATGGTGGAGCCAAGGATTTTTCATATAATCTGCCTTTGGGTGAGAAGTCCTAGCCTCCCTCACCTTTGCTATAAACTTCATGCAAATGTTGCAGGTGGCAGGAATATGGTCCTCTCCCTTACAAAGGAGGCATTCCTGGTGGCCATCTGCCTTGCCCATCTTGACTCCACTGCTGGTACACTTTTTAAATAAGGATGGCCTCTTTTGGGGCTCCACGCTAGGCCCAGAAAAATACAGTAGCTCAACCAGAAATGAAGCAGAAGAGCTCAGCTCAGAATGTTTTTCTCCAAAGATATCTAAAGAAAGATTGAGGGATGGGTTCTTCCCTCCTCCTACTCACATGGGCATTTGGGTGGGAAAGTTCCCATCTTTTCAGTTAGGAGGGGGAAGAGCCCTCTAGTGAAAAGGAGTCTGAAAAACTTGGAATTCATTTCCATGCCAGGCCTGCACCAAGTGCAGTCCCAATGTGAGGGTGCACAGAGAGACCATGAAGACAAACAAAATGTTACCAATATTAGAAATCTGCCTGAATGTTTAAGTGTGTCTAGTTTTAGGCAATACTGAGTTCCGAGGGAAAATCTGAAAACTTACTTTGTCCAGTTTTCATTATATTGAACCAATAGAGAGCATGTCCCATAATAACCTTTGCCTTGAGAGTGAAATGCAGGCAGTAAGGTTAAATATCAACTTCAGGATAAAATTGCAGCACTAAGGTTTGGTATTTTCATTCTTGAATAGAAATCCCACCACAAATATTTGTTTTGATTAGCCATGTTTGCACAAAAGCCCCACTAAAACAAAAAAGGAGTTATAAGAATATGAGACATAAAGACTTGACTGCATAGATTTTCAGGTGGATTTTGAATGCAGGTTCAGTGCTTTTTTTTTTTAAAGGACTGCTACTAGGTCTGTATGAGAACTTTGAATATGTCAAAAGATTTCACAATCTAGTCTTAAATGCAGACAGTTCTTTTTACATTGACTCTCAGCTGAAATCTTTCACTATAGATGCATTCTTTATGTTCTTGACAGGTCTTTAGAGAAGAAGATTGACAACCAGCAGGTAATATGAAGCCATCCCGCTGTTATTTAATTTGAATATGCATTTAAGCAAACCACATTTTTAGCCAGTTATACAGAAAATCAAATTTAGAAAATGGATCTGCCTTTGTCCAGAGACCAGACTGCCTCCCAGGACCTGACAGCCTGTTCCACCTCTTCTCTGTTGCAGATGCTATCCTAGGGAACTCAGGATACACCACAACTGGCAGCCCTACCCTTGGACTTACCAGCAAGAGCAGGGATATCCAGGAAGTCAGAAGCTGAGAGAAACTGCTGAAAACTGACAGGTGGGGCTAAGCAGCAGAGCAAACCTCAGCAGTTCCATGGAAAAGGACACAGCCAGCACAGCCTCAACCAAACTGCAATCAGCAGTCTTCAACAATCTCACAGAGTAGGGTGGAGTCAGAATAGCCCCAGTCAGGCTGCAATCAAGAGGGAGGCCCAGGAAAGCTCAAGGGGCAATTCTAGGCTGGCAGAGTTTGACAGACAGCCCACTGGCCACTAGAAGGCAGGAGCAGGGAGTTCTTGGGGGGAGGGACCCTGTTGAGGCAGGGGAGAATGCCAGATTGGTTGGTGTGCAGGCAGGAAAAAGATAAGAGTGAGCTGTGTAGATCATGGTTCAGTATAGCAGGAGTGATGTTAACTACCTGACTGGAAGTAAAGAGCTTTTAAATGGAAACCAACACCATGTCTTCGTTGAACCTGAAGGTAGCCAAGCTCTTTTGAGGCCAGGGTGACCTACCCTGCAGGGGTGGCAGACAAAGCGGGCACTCAGAGCCTTGAAGAGCAAAAGCCAGATTTTGAAACAAATGCAGAAATGAATTACTCACTTTTAATGGGAAAATTCCCCAAAGCTCTTATAACTAGAAATATTACCTTATGATTTTTTTGTTTGTTAATGCTCAACCACACATAGTACAATCTCAACAGGCTGAGTTACACCCTTCTAAGACTTCAGTGGACTTAGAATGGTGTAACTCTGCTTAGGATTGCACTGACAGTTATTACTCATTCTGAAGAACTCACGCATCAAATGAACAAATACCTTATTACTATTTGCTCTACATCACCTTTTGCATTAGGAGAGCCACAATATAATTGGCATCATAGTACATAATTTAAATGATATTTGTCCACCACCACAAGGTATGACTTTGCTTAAGTTGCAAAATATAGAATGTAGTTTTTTAACACTTATAATCAAGTATACCATCAAAAGAACTCAAAAAACGGCTTCCTTGAAATGCTCTTCTTCAAGTGGCTCCCTGTGCAGTCACAACTATGAAGATGGCACTTGCAGAATATAGTACAAAGCAAAACTTTTCAGAGACCTCAAAAAACTGTCATAGCAGTTATGTGAGATGGACTCTAGCTCATCCTCAACATCTTCCCAGGATTGCTGAAGAAGGCCATGGTAACACCTCTGCTCAAAAGACAGGCAACAACCTGTTCTGGGCAACAACCACCTAGTTTCAAACCTACTTTTTCTGGGCAAAGTAGCTGAAAGAGCAGTGACTGAGCAGCTTCAGATATCTGCAGAAGACTTGTCAGCACTTGAGCCACTCCAATATGGCTTTCAATCTGGCCATGAGATGCAGACTGCAGGGGTGTATCTACAGTAAATAGTGTTGGAAGAAAGAGATGTTATGCTGTTTCCTGCCTCAACCTACAGAGGGGGTTTTACTAGATAGCCAGTGACTAGATAGGGACCTAGGAATTGTCACCTTTACTCTATCATGCTGGTTCTATCCTTTGATGTTAGACTGATACTCTTAGGGACTTCCTTCCGGCTTCTTCCTCGAGATCTCTCCATCTTACTTTTACCATGCCTAGAGGGAGGATGGGTGCTCTGCGCATCCGTCTCCATCCAGCTAGAATAGGATAGTTAGTGAACCTATCACTCCACCTTTCTATCCAGAATGGAGTTCACTAATAAAAACTATTTTAATAGATTAGAAACTACAAATGACTCCAACTTTATATTGTGTTCAAAGCTCTCTCTCCCAAGCTTACACACACGTGCGTGCCCAGGTAAGCTTCGCTATGTTTTAGCCTCTGTGCCACTCTGCTTGTTGTGCAAGGGAAAACAACACGAGGTGTTGCTTTTCCCAACAAATAGCACCCAGGGCAAGCAGTGAAATTTTCATCCACCCCCCATGGAAAAAGGCAATAAGTTGACAATATGTCTGGAAAGAACACCTGCCCCCCCACACACATACACACACACAATCACAGAGCCTATCTGGGGCACCAGTCGAACACGCCCCTCACATGACACTTGAAACAGGCATCTGGAACATCAGCCCCCTCTGTTCCCCATAGGTACACCACTGGAAGACTGTGTTGACCATACTCACAGATTATGTCCTTTGACACGTGGATCAAGGGAGGTCAGCACTAGTAATTTTACTTGAGCTTTCAGCAGCATGTGACATGGACAATCATAATCTCTTGACCCACCACCTCACTGGCATTGGACTTTGTGGCTGGTCTCATTCATCCAAGGTCAGGGACAGAAAGTGGTACTAGGGAAGAGGACCTGAACCCGGTGCCCCCTAACATGTCCTTTCCACAATGGGACAGCCCTTTCCCCAATGCTTTTAAACATCTATATGCATCCCCTCACACAGCTTGTTCAGAGTTTGGGGCTGGGATGTCTTCAATATGCAAATTACATCCAGATCTTCCTACTGATGGCTAGATGGATGGGCACCATCCCAGATGTTTTGACTGAATGTCTGTGGATTGCGGTGGGATTATTAAAACAGAGCTGTCTGAAATTAAATCCATCTAAGGCAGAAATCCGGTGGCTGGGTTGGGCTGGGCTGGGCGGCTAGGCAACCCATCCATCAGCTTTCACCAAGAGCCTGGGGGTGACCTTGGATGCCTCCCTTTATTTAGAAATCTAAGTCACCAGTTAAGCTAGGTCAGGTTTTGTCCATCTCCACTGAACCCAGCAGCGTATACTATCTGTCCTGTCCTAATCTAGCCACACATTGGTCACTTGTAGTAATTGCCACACAGTAGTAGTAGTCATGCCACACAGGCTTACCCTTGAAGTTGCTCTGGAAATCTAGAATACAGCAGTGAGGATCCTAATGGAAACTCCTTGGAGGGCAAATATTCAGACTTTGCCTCACCAGCCATGCTGACTTTGGATCAAATTCTGGATCAGGTTCAAGATGTAAGTGTTTACTTTTAAAGCTCTAAGCAGTCAAGGACTCTCATATTTACAGAACCACCTCTCCTGTTATACCCCTCCCAGAGAGCCTTACTCTCTTCTTTAGACAGTCTCCTGGCAATCTCTGACCCAAAGCCCATCTAGCTGTCCTTGATCAGGGCCACAGCTTCTTTGGCTGGTGCCCCTACTTGACAGAACTCTCAGTCTACAGAGACCTAGGTCCTAACTGCTCTCTCTCCATTCCAAAGGTCCTAAGACAGAGATGTTCCCCCAGGCCTATGGTTGAGGACAGCTACAGATTCCATCTACAACCATTGTAACTGGTGGCCTGGCTTCTGAACCCCTTTCCTGCTCTTCCTCCAGCTCCTGTTTCTAGCACCCTCTTTTATCTTCAAGCCATGCTGCATATGTGGAGTTTATTTCTCCATACTGCTGAGAATATTTGAGCTAGATATTTTTTAGTTTTGGGGAGTTGCTGTAATTTTAGGTCCCGCATTTTACACTTACTGTATGTTTTTATGTAAATAAGATTTTTTTTACCATATTGATATTGCAAATTGTCAAGAAAATGTTTTCATCATCATGTTGTATGCTGTCCTGAGCCATGCCTAGGCAAGGGAAGGGCAAAATATAAATATAATAAAATAATAAAAACATTTGCTTGAGGCACTGGTGAGCTGTTGCCAGTCACTCAGTAGACCATACTTGACAGTCCAGTGATTTGATTCTGTATAAGGCAGGCTCATTTGTTACTTAGGCTTGTCCAAGTGAAATCTGTTTCTTAGTTACAGATATTCCTTATAATTTGTTCTATTAAAGGCTTTTCTACAACTCCATATCAGTCTATTTTTAAAAAAATTATCTTATAAATTCATAGAGGAAAAAAATGATGCTTTACTGTACAATTTCAAATGTGACAAATGGTTTCCATATGGCCCCCAACCAACTTTAGGCTGTTTCCCTTTCCACAGCTGCTTATAATGTGTCAGTGTATTCATCTCCATAGCACATCAAATATTCTTAAGCCAAGCATTAATTGAAGGAGATTATTTTTCCCTTTCTGGTATTAACATAATTCAACATAACATAATTCAAAATGGCTATTAACATATTGAGCTTTCCTGTGGTATTCTGAAAAGTCCTGTCAGACATGACACATTTCCTTGTCAGCATGCAAACTGTTGCTAGTAATGTGAAAAGCCCACATTGGAGAAGAACCACTGTGTAAGATGAAACTCAATAGAGAAGCTCATACTCATATCAACTCTCAAGAAACTGTTAATACTCAGAGTGAATAGGTGAATAGGCAATAGGTGTACCGGGTCATCTTTTATCTTAGGAACTTAGAGTGGAATGTGGGATCTCAGAGGGGAGATGATGGAGCTATGGATTCTGTTTTATCATTTGAGGAGTCTGAATCCCTAGCCACAGGTGCATGGTTGGCCTCTGTTTGAACACCAGAGTGGATTAGGGCTGCATCTCTGCAGCTCATCACTGCTCAACCTGTCCAAAAGCCGGGATATGAAAAACTGACTCTTTAAAGCTGATAACATCTGACAGTTCAGAATGGAGAGAACAAAGCAGAGGACTTGAAGAGGTATGACACGATATGGGTTAAGTATTTTAGCTAGTGCAGGATAATGCAGGATTATAACTGTTACCTGTCACCACCTCCAGCAACCTTCTAATTTCCTCTGAACTGCCACAAGAGGTCAGCTTTCACCAAGGGAAGAGAAATATGCATGTTCGTGAAGGCAAATCTAGTACCCCGCTTTTTGCTGCATCAAGCTGCTTACCACCTTTTATCGATTTGTGCTCATGTAGTCTTTTCAGCTCATAGTGTGATCAGCAATGACTTAGCAGAATGTTCAGTCCACTGCTAGAATTTATTATGAATGGAAGGAACACAGAGAAAGGGTATTGAGCACACTCCCACTGCCACAGACATCTCAGGACTTACCAGTGGCTGTGAGATGGCTGCACACAGGCCTGCCTCAACTGTGATGACAAGATTTGGACACTTTAAGGCCCCAATACAGCTGTAGCCAATAGCCAGCAGTGACCTTATACATCCAAAAGTGGAGTGTGGAGGAAAGGGGCTCCAAATGTGGCCTGCATCTCCCCTGATCCCGGACAAGATTGTTGACTCTTGTTTGATGTTGGGGGAATGAACTGAAACTCTCAGAGCAGCAAAGAAGAAGAAGAGTTGGATTTATATCCCCCCTTTCTCTCCCTGTAAGGAGACTCAAAGGGGCTTACAAACTCCTTTCCCTTCCCCCCTCACAACAAACACCCTGTGAGGTAGGAAGGAACAACAGACAGGCATTCAGTAGAGGGGTAGGGTGTGAATGCCTCGACAACAGGGACAACAGAGAGCAGAGCCTCAAAAGAGAACAAGCTAAGCAACACTTGACAAGCATCTTACAACTTCTGTTCCAAGGTGATGGAAGACTGAGGAGCCAACTGACACCTTACAGCTGTTAAATTATCATCACAACATTTTAAATGGCTTTTGATGACCAAGAGGATGGAGGAGTTGACCAATCCAAGTGAGGGACTAGATGGAAGTTTTTCCCACTTCATAGAGACAAAGTCAGAATTAAGTTTTTTTTCCGCCAAGATCAAGTGAGAATGCACCTGACATGGATTTGGGGTGTAGCCTTGGGAAGGGAGGGTTTGGGGAACAGAGATACCTCAGTGGGATATAATGCCATACACTTCACCCTCCAAGACAGCTATTTTCTCTAAGTGAAGTGATCTCTTTACTCTGCAAATTTGTTTCAATCCTGGGAGATATCCATGTTCTACCTTACCAGTGGCAACCACAATTCCTCCTTATTGCTTGGACTCAAGACAGCAAACAATATAACATCCAACATTGCAAAGATACAAATCACAATCCAATTAACAAAACTGAAAGAGATAAAAACACGATTTGCCAATTTAAAAGCATTCAGACTGAGAACACACAAAAGTTAAAACACACAGGATCAGCAAACTCACAACCAAATCTTGTGGATACATTCACACCCCAGCAAATGCTTTCTGCTGCCTTAGTTTCCTTCCTCAATATGGCAAGGGGAGATACTCTCCTCACCCATTCTGCAGGCCATTACAAGGGACTGGGGCCACCACAGAAAAAGCCTGTGATCTTGCTGAGACCATGTAAACAATCTTCAGGGAGGACACATTAAGGAACAGGCTGCCTGAAAAATGTAACTGGTGCAGGGAGTATTCTGGGAGATGCAGTTTTTAAGATAATAACCCACACTTTGAATTGGACCTGGAAGCAACTGGGTAGCCAGCACAGCTGACACATGAATAGAGTTATGTGTTCCCAGTGGCTGACCCCAGAGTCTTGCTACTACATTTTGTACCAACTGGAGCTTCTGAGATGTTTTGTACCAATTGGAACTTCAAAGATAGTCCCATATAGAGCTTGTTATGATAATCTAGTCAGGAAGGGACAGTAGCGTGAATCAATGCAGTCAGGTTGGCAGGTTCTAGGTAAGCACTCAGTTTGTGAAACAGATATAAAATTGTACAAAGGTGTTCCTAGCTACAGCGCTGACCTGATTATGAATAAGTAACATCAGTCCAAGAGCACCAAAGTTCTTAATTTTATCTGCCATGGAAATTCCACCTAAGTCCGATAAATCACCACCATCCACACATTCTGCCTTCCCAATTAACACTCCCTCCATCTTGTCTACATTAAGGTTGAGTGTGTTTACCCTTAGCCATATAACCACAGCCTTAAGACATAGGCTCAGGGCCCATTAAGAATACTAATCTGCTAGGAAATATGGGATTCTGGAGCTCTGCAGAAGAGAGAGAAAATGTGAACGATGGAGTTTGGGGTTCTCATAGCAAGAAAGAGAATATCAATAGAAAACAAAACAGCAGGAAATTGAGTCATCCCTGTATAAATCACTTAGGAGAGTGACTACATAGTGGCTAGACAGAATGCTTTTTTTCCTCAAAAGGCTTATTTGGTGTATTCTTTGGATACCATCCCAGTGAAATGATCAGATATTACAAAATGTAATACAAAAAGATAAGACGTCTCTCACTCAAGCAGGAGTCAACTGTCAGCGCTCAAATGCTTTCTAATATAAGTCCTGCACTTTTTATAATTGCACCTCTCTAACATTAAGCAGGGCAGTCTGATGCCAGAATGCTCCAGGTGGAAGGAAGCAATAGCATCTGCTTTCCACACGAATTGAATGTTTCCCTCCCCAACCACAAAATCTTCGGGACCGCATCGCCCCACATGTCCCTATACGGCCTCTTCGCTCTGCGGAGGCCAATCTACTGGTGGTCCCTAGCCCCTCGATGATACAGCTGGCCTCCACGCAGGCCAGGGCCTTTACGGCTTTGGCCCCGGGCTGGTGGAACACTCTCCCACCAGCTGTCTGGGCCCTGCGGGACCTTACTGAATTCCGCAGGGCCTGTAAGATGGAGTTGTTCCGCCGGGCCTTTGGAGGGACCAGCCGTTGATGGTGCCCCCCCCCCATGGCCTTTACATCAGTGCCTTTGCCATCTGGGGTTTGCTGATCTTCCCCCTGAAAGAGGGTTTGGAAATGGATCTGTCGGACGCCATTGCGTGTTAGTTTTAATCTTTCTACTAGTTTTTATTTTACTGCTGCTTTTAATGGTTTTAGTTATTTTACTTGTATACGTGCATTTTTATCTGTATATGTGCATTGTATTGTACACCGCCCAGAGCCCTACGGGGATGGGGCGGTATAATAAATCGAAATAAATAAATAAATAAATAAATAAATAAATAAATAAATAAATAAAACAAAGCTACCTGAATAACTGACAACTTATCTTACTGAAAGAGAAAAAAATATCTTATGGAAAGAGAAAACTGAAAATAGAGTTGGAAATCTATGATCTCCCAAGCAATTTTAAGGGAAATCAAGCCCCTGCCCTGTGTCTTGTGCTGAAAACACAAAAACAATTCAGCTGGCTCCTTCCATTTCACCCCCAATCCCACACAACAAATCAGTCATGTAAACAGTGGGCTTTCAACACTGTCATTTCCCATGCTTGTAAGTTCTGGTTTCTTGGGGGCTTTTTCCAGTTCTCCATGTGTTTTGCTCCCTATAGTAGTCAATGCTATATCACACAAGTTTATGACTAGCATAAAAACCTGTAGTTTGGATCTGCAGGGAAATATGCTGGATACAAACCTGTATGATATTGAATCAGCCATTAAGGGAGCAAAACACATATGGAACTGAACCCCTCCTCCCCACCCCCACCCCCGCTCCTCAAGAAACAGGAACTTACAAGAGGGGAAAATGAGAATGTGGAAAAGCCCAGTAATGGAGTTAAACCAAATGTTACTTTTTGAAATAATGGGGTAGTTAAAATTACTAGGAGTTATTATTGTTAAAAAAGCAATTGGGGATAAGAAACAGAAGTACAGCATTCATTTCAGAGATTTTTAAATTTTGTAAAGGCAAAAATTTTATTGCAGCTCTGAGAATGCAGCAAAGTTGATGCTCTCCACACATTCCATGCAATCATAACGAGAGAAGGGAGCAGAAGAGAGCTTTTGCCAGTAGTCATTTTCATTATGCAAAGTATCAGACAGCAAATGCTGAAGTTTCTTTGTTTTACAGCCAAGGACACACCTAGTATTTGCCTGCAAAGTAGGTAAACGTATCAAGAATATCCTCTCTACTTGCTGTACTACTATTCAAAAAAACAAACAGCTCTGTGTTCTTCTATCAAGCTACTGCAGTCATAAATTAAGTACATTCTAGAGAATAAAAGTACCATACTAGGAAGAATTTTACTCTTATCAAAATTTCCTAGGCTTTGGGAGCCAAACTGACCCAAATGCAGTGAAAGGCCCATAACAATTCACCTTCTACTGAAAGCAGCAAATCTTCCAGTAGCATTTACAGCTGCAATGTATAGGGACCCATTTATTTCCAGGTTATCACCTTCCACCCATGGCAGAGTAAAATAAAGGCTCAGAGTGACAGGAATCCACAAAAGATCTAATTTCTTCTTGCAATGGCAACACAGCTCTTGGGAGACTAGGCAATTCAGAACAGCAGCTAAAGGTGGGGGGAAAGACAGTGATCTGTAGACACAGGGGCCTTTACCTAGATCATTTGCTCCCCAAAAATAAGGAGTAAAGAAATGTGAATAAGGAACTGGGAACCAATTTCAGCCTCCTTGGTGCACACAGTATACCAGTCTGGAAACAAGAACTACGACAAGGATGACTTACAATACTTACGATCAGCCGGGACCAAACTGGTTGGCTCTCATTATTTTGAAGCAAAAAAAAGTGGGAAATAATTTTATTTGGACCAACCAAACTGAAGCTACCTGCAGTTTCTCATTACAAATATCGAGCCTTCTCATCATGTCCACTGAATCATCTTTTAAACAATGTATTGTCGAAGGCTTTCACGGCCGGAATCACTTGGGTGCTGTGTGGTTTCCGGGCTGTATGGCCGTGTTCTAGCAGCATTCTCTCCTGACGTTTCGCCTGCGTCTGTGGCTGGCATCTTCAGAGGATCTGATGTTGGGAAAGCAAGTGGAGTATATATCTGTTGGAGTGTCCAGGGTGGGTGGGGAAACCTTGTCTGTGAGTAACAAAGGCGGCAACCAGGTCAATAGTTGAGGGCATCTGAATAGAAGTATGAGTAACAATGAAGACTATAGCCTGGGAGTAACCCTGTAGATAGCAAGGTCACTGGTGTGAGCATCTGAATAGAAGTATCCTGGCCTTTGTTTCTTTTGTCTATGGTCATCCTGTGTTTGTGAGGAGCTGGTTTGACACAGTCTTGACCCTAGTAATTTTCAACACTGGCAGCCAAGTTCTGTTCATTTTCATAGTTTCTTCCTTCCTGTTAAAATTGTCCATGTGCTTATGGATTTCAATTGCTTCTCTGTGTAGTCTGACGTAGTGGCTTTCAGAGTGGTCCAGAATTTCAGAGTGGTCCAGGTGTTTTTAATCTTTTAAACACATCATCAATTGTTTTCAAATACCCAATCATAACTTATTAGTAAGTAAACATGTCCATAACACTGATTTGTTACTGAAAACTCACTTATTCAGTCATACTGGACACTACGTAAATGACACTACGCTCATAAGACAACACATCACATCAGCAAAAGATGATCTGGTTGTACAACAAGATATCAGCAAATGACAAGTACCACATACCTGGGCGACACACACCTAGTGTGTCAACCCAGATTCAGACACTATTTTCACAAATCAATTCAGATAATTTCTCTTTATACATGCAGGTATACAGATTTACTTTGCCCTACAGAACAATAAAAGATGGGATGTCTAGGGTTGTCATAAGACTCCCACAGGAAACTACCAAGTTAGGAGGGAAGCACAAAAATAGCAGCAGATTTTGTAAAATGAAATGCAGCCTGCTCACAAGTTGCTTTTTTCCTTTGCAGAGTTCCTAGCATATGTTTGTAAGTATAATCATGTATCCCTCATGGTCTGCTGTGGGAAATCAGCTCTAGGTTTTAGCGTTCTTTGCTAAGCATCCATTGTCAGCGGTTTGCCTGATGCTTAAAACAGAGGGAACAAAAATCTATAGTCAGCTCTTCAAAATGCAATGCGAGGTGAGTGCTTTGTTGATATGAAGGATTGTTTTGACAATCTAGAATACCCTCTCAGATATGATGAGGAAAAAAGGTGTAGGTGTAGGGGGAAAGTGGGAACTAGACGCAGCAATGGGGGGAGGTAAAGAAGATGACACAGGAAGAAATTTTCCCTCCCACGTAAGTCCTTGTGGGTCTTATATTAACTATCTAGCACACATATGCCAGAAAACAGAGAAAGTGAGTGGGCGAAAAAGGCAAGGTGGTAGACAGCATGAAATCAAGCCCTCACCAATCTTGGGAACAAGACAGCTGAGAACAAGACACCTTTACCTTTTAATACATGTACGTGAAACCTTACGTGCTTTATCCAGTTATGTCCTGTTTTAACACCCACTCTGTCCTGCATTTTGTTTTATTGATATGCCTAATAAAGGTCAGTTGAAGTTGAAGAAGTTGAAGCAGATGTAAGTGAAAGACATATTTATAATGTTTGCTTATTTATTATAAAAAAGAGTAATTTAATAAGATGACTGGTGGTGTTTTTAAGCTTTCAGAGACTGCAAGTCTGGTTCAAGTGTAGACAGTCCAGACTGTTGACTTGGCACTGTATGAGAAATCTTTACTTGGTTGGTATTGCTGCTGTAGAGTTTGGAATTACCAGTGTAGCTACCCCTTTGCTAACACAGTTTGCCGATGGTCTGTATTGATGGGAATTTGTTTGACTGCCCAAAACATTTTCAGTCCTTGACAGAACAACTGGTCAGTGATGTAATGCTCACAGGAAGGGGGGCGACACCCCGAGCAGAGCAGCAGTGGAGGTGTGGCCGGGCCATTGAGGGGGCATGGCGGGGGCATAGCGGGGCGTTCCATGACGGGGCAAGGGTGGGCAACGCCACGAGAGGGACACAGGGTGTGCGCGCACCGGGGCACAGTTTCCCCTCACTCTGCCTCTGCAATTGATGAATGGTTACTTTTTATTTTAAATGAGCTCACAGGCATCAAAATGTAGCACAAATAATGATTAACGTGCAATACAAAATGTTTCTGATGGAGAGAATTCTCAATTGTGCTGGATCCAAGTATGATCAAGGGATGCCTAGCTGCTCCTCTCCCTCACCATGACCTTATCAATGGCACTTGGGTTGGATAAATTATTTGGGAGTGACTCCTCCTCCCTGTATTTTCTTTGCCATGTCCTACTGAAGATCCTAGCAGTTCCTTGATGCAGCTCTGGGCCTTCCCTTGCTGGCAGGGATGTGGGAGGGGCCACAGAAGACAACTGATGGCCCCATAAGAAAGCTGCCAGGTGAGCAGCAGATCCTTGAAGGCATTTCCACCTGTTACCTGAGATGGGAGGGGGTGCAGTAAGACAGGTAGTAGATGAAACCCCTCAGGAGCCTCATAGACAGAGTGAGGGGGAGGATGGCTGCCATGAACAAGAGCTGGGGGGGGGGAGCCACAGGTGGGGGAGGGTGGAAATCTGCCCAAGCTGGATATCTTTGTGAGCCCCTTTCAACAGCTTTATGATCAACAAAAACAGTTAACTCTTCTGGCACTGAACTCATCACTATACAGCTTGCCCACAGAGTGATGCTTAACTTTCTGGGGAAATTATCAACATTTTCTTTCTTTATTAGTAGATCTATAGAAGTAAGACCTCTGGTTTTTTGTACCCATCAAGGGGCATAACACTAAGAAAGAAACTTTAATGCAATAATCTACATTTAGCTTGCAAGAGGGAATTCTAAATGTACTTGTGCTTTGCTTTGCTTTTGTCCTCATATGAGCTTTTGAAAAGAAGTAGTTTTGAACAAAGCCTAAATTCCATTATGTTTTAATTAGAGAGTGGATTCCAAAGCATAGCACATGCCAGAGAAACTATTCATAATAGCAGGGGGAAAATCATAATAGCTTAAAGGCATTGAATAAGAAATCTATTATTCAAGGAATGCACTGTTCACACTTTCTTGATATATTTGTGAGTACTTGCAATCAATAAGTAGCAAGCAACTTTATTTACAAAAACAAAAAAACCCAAATATGCACTCAAGGCCTGTCTTTGTACCAAATCAAAGCACCATCCTATCTTTACTGTTTTGTTTTGTTATGCTGGATAAATCTTTTGTGACACAGGGTATTGTCTTTTGTGACACAGGATATTCAATGAATATACTGTTAAAATCATCCTAGGGGAGTATACTGTAAAGATATAGAATCTGACCTGCAGGGTTTTAACAATATTCACAATAGTATCAGTATTCATAGCTTAGCCATGTGATGTAAAAGAGGAAATACTCATTAGGGTTCATTACAAAAACAGCAATGATGAAACATGCCCTGGAAAGCATACTCCCGAAATCACAAAAAACCCTCCACCAAATTGTTCTACCAAAAATCATAATGACCAAAAATGAAATTTCTACCATTCTGATATGCACAGTGATTAAGGAAGGAAATCTGCTTTGTGTGCGTTTTTAAAATTAGTTTTAAATTAGGAAGGAATGGGAAAGCTTTCTCACTACATTTCCCCCTGATTCAGTTCACCATCATGGATTGCAGTAATATAGATTCTCTATATATGAATTAGTGCTGCCATCTATAGTTAGTCACAGGTCATGCAACAGGCTCAGTTCAATCAAGGAGTGCTCCATCACATTTTCCCCTTCACACTATTAGACTTCATAGAGACAATCAAGCAATTTCTGGTCAACCAATACATCTAAATGAGGAAAGGAAGTGCAGAGGGGCACAGGCTTTGCGTAAGAGGCAGCTATGGTATTTAACAACAACATTACAGCTCTATGCAACCGCTCAGAAGAAAAGTATGCTGGCTCTTGAAAAAATCCAGGGAGCTGAGATCAAACAAAGGATGCTCCGGCTCAGATGCTTTCTGAGCTCAAATGTATTGCTGGTTGATTAGTCCTGCACTGGTGGTGTAAAGTGAGTGCTAATTCAGCCAACAACTTTATTCATTCATTTTAAACATTTATGTCTCTGCCCTTCCCATAGCTTAATATTCAGTTCACAGCAACTAAAACTATAATTACATATTATACAACAATTAAAAAAGTATCCAAAACAAGAAAAAAACATAATCCACAGTCAGCCTGAACAAAGCTACTGGTAAATTAACACAAGATTAAAATAAATTGATCTGAAATGGTATTAGTCACATGTCTTCTCAAAAGGGAATTATCTGAAGCTGGTAGGAGGAAGCCTTCCTCGCTCTACAAGGGAGCTCATATCATAAGGAGAGGTTACAAGAAAAAACACTTCTGTGCATGTTGATCACAAATGGCTAGACTCAGAAGGGGCACTGACAAGAGGAACCAAGCAGCTGATTGGAGCTTACATGCAAGCTTATAAGGAAAGGGCAAAATGTGTCAGAAAGAAAAAGAAATTTAAGAAGAATGCATCAAAAGACAGCCAACCTTCTTTTTGAATTAGACAGATTCTCAAGGGGTTTGCTCATGAGAAATAAAAATTATTCTGAGTGGAGTTCTACTGATAAATGTCCCTGTCATTCATACTGCAGACTCCACCCAGCCTAACAGCCATACTGCAGACTCCATCTAGCCGATGCTTGTGACATTCACAAAATCCCTTTCTACATGACATCATATCACTATTGATTGTATTAACTTGAAAAAGAATTAAATTTTCTAAGTTATGAAGTATTGTTGTTTGAGTATTTGGGAAATATCTTTGCAGTAGAAGTACAGCCTTGAATGTAAAAGGTTGAATCTCTACATCAAATAAATCAATACATTTTCACTGCAATCCTAAGCAGGGTCTATTCAAGTCAATGGGCACAGACGGGTATAACTCTGTTTAGGTTTGCACAGTCAGTGTGCATAAACTCCAGTAATTTGCAAGGCGCCCCAAACCAATGCGCTCAAATGTGAACAGGACACATGTGACTTATTCATCAGAGAGGCCAGCTGTACCTGGAGAAGCAACTCTTTTTCAACCACTTCTTCTGTCTTGCTGATAAGCCGTTTCTGCAACGCATGTATTTTCTGTATCAGTTCGTAGGTACTTGGGTCACTAGCCTGCATAAAATAAATATAATTTTAATCATAATCTGCCGTGTAATATGTGCTTGATTATTTGTAACTGAAAAGCAGAATAGCTTCTGGACCAAGAATGACCAAGCATCTTACAGAAAACAGCTAGATTTCACAGCTTTATTCATTTCCCTAGCAACATGAACAGTGGATGGAAAAAGAAAAATACAAAAGGCAATGCTAAAACCATCAGAGAGGAATGTTACCATTGTTCATGCTACCAACATGGACAGTATTAGGCTCATATTGCTCCCATCTAGACAGTCATAATGGTATGCATATGTACTTTATTTAGGACTTGTCATTTCATTGTTTCAGTGCTCAGCAGGTAACTGACAGATGATGAAAGATCTTGTTCACAGTCACATGATCTGTTATCATCATTAGGCACTTTGCCTTCTGACTAGTAGTTTTAACACCAATTGCTTGTGGCATTCATACTACATTTTTATACTTTGGTACTTCTAGAATTCACAGGATGCAAAAAGATATGTGATCAGAATGCTACAAAGTAACTACCCTCATCAATTACTACCAGAGGTGGCACTTGCATGGAAAACTGTGTTGACATGCATGTTGTCCCAGAACAGGATCAACAGTGATCAACATTAGAGTTGTCTGCCCTGGAGCATCTGGCAATTGGCTGCAGAGCCGCCTGTTCAGCCTGCAAATGTTGAGCCATTGCAACTCAGTATGTGAGAACTCTACGATGACTGTAAGGTCCCAAAAGCAAAGGCATTTGTATAGCAATGCAAACAACGATTAGGTTCTCCAGCACAAACAGAAAATCATTATAGAGGGAAGGGAGAAAATATTAGGAAATTACATTTTTTAATTTATGCCGTGTTAGTTCCATGGTTTTGAAAAATAAATGAACCTTGTAATCCATTTATATAGACACCTTACAAGTGTTCCACAATAACAAAATATGAACTGCCCAGGTCACATTGTTGCAGGTTTCCTAGAGTTCTCCTATCTCTGAGTACTGTTGTGTCCAATCATTTAAAAATATTAAGAACTGAAAAAGTGAGATTTTGTGCCAAAGTGCCAAATTTATAGAAAATGAACCAGCTATCATAGAGACCTACCGCTATCTGAACTACGTTGCAAATTATTTCACTTGTTTTTTGCTACCTAGTAGGTGTTCAAGCTGTTCTAAACCACCTCAGCTACCAAGAACGCAAAGGTATTATTGCCTTTATCACACACATACTATCCAAGTATCCACCATGACAGATGGGAGACAGGAGGGAGAGCCTAAATAGATGTGGGAGAAGAATGCATGCCCCATGCACAGAAACACACTGTGCATGGAACCACTGCTAGCTGAGCAACTCTCACTGCAGGGTTCTGCAACCTAAGACTCTGGAGCTAAATATGGCTCCTTTAAAAAGAAAATCATTTTTAGGTATACTGGAGGGATAGGAGGGATGTTACAATAATCAGCATGTGAAGGGAATGGAAAGAAAACATTTTAAGGGACTAAATATGTGTTATAGAAAGGGAAATGATGGACAAAGGGAAGACAAGTTCAAGAACCAAAGGCAAATCTTGAACTATCACTCAGAACCTCAGTCAGGAATGGAATGGGCTGCTCAAGACCCAGAACTGCAATTTATACTCTCTGATCAGGCACCAAAAAAGTTTGAACGTATCCCAGGGAATAAAAACCTTCTATGATTGCCAAAAAGTAGTGTTGGCAGTTATGCTGAAACCCCACTGGCCACTGGCAGCTGTCTTCTCCCTTCCCCCTCCTCTCTGCAAAGGTTCTAATTCTGCAAGGAGCTGAAATCCCTGCAATAATGGATTGCAGCCATTTGCTAGCAGAGAATCTCCAGCAAGCTCTCCCATTTGTCTGTGAGAATGCCTCACTGTTGCCCTAGAAACCACACATACTGTGCATGAAGAGGGTAGAAGACAATCCAGCTTTGGCCTTCAGCAATGCAGGAGCGAGAGAGGGGATTTAAGCAGCTCTCAGTGAGCCCGCCAGAGACCAAACCAAGCTAAGTTGGGGGGGGGGGGCAGCGGTTTGAAAGAAATTATCCATTTTAAAAAATAAACCTAGCTTTTTAAAAAGGTTTAGGATTCACATGTGGGAAACAGACCACTTAAAGTTTAAATAGCTGAAACCCAATAACCTGAATACCTGTTTGGGTTATCAGGTTTTTCACAATTCACCTTGGGGATTTTCCCACGTTTTTGTATTCGACCCCAAAACACACACACACACATGCTGAATATGGCTTTTTGGGGGTACGTGATTTGGGTTTACCAAATCACCAAGCCTAATCTGATCCGCATGATAAAACCTGATTCTCATAACTCCAGTATCCATGATAAGAACATAAGAACATAAGAACTAGCCTGCTGGATCAGACCAGAGTCCATCTAGTCCAGCATTCTGCTACTCGCAGTGGCCCACCAGGTGCCTTGGGGAGCTCACATGCAGGATGTGAAAGCAATGGCCTTCTGCTGCTGCTGCTGC
This sequence comes from Sphaerodactylus townsendi, assembly GCF_021028975.2. Classification (NCBI taxonomy): domain Eukaryota; kingdom Metazoa; phylum Chordata; class Lepidosauria; order Squamata; family Sphaerodactylidae; genus Sphaerodactylus; species Sphaerodactylus townsendi. The sequence continues at coordinate 60,501,896 of NC_059432.1, forward strand.
TCCTGAGCACCTGGTCTTCTAAGGCATTTGCAATCTGAGATCAAGGAGGATCAAGTTTGGTAGCCATAGATTGACTTCTCCTCCATAAATCTGTCCAAGCCCCTTTTAAAGCTATCCAGGTTAGTGGCCATCACCACCTCCTGTGGCAGCATATTCCAAACACCAATCACACGTTGCGTGAAGAAGTGTTTCCTTTTATTAGTCCTAATTCTTCCCCCCAGCATTTTCAATGAATGCCCCCTGGTTCTAGTATTGTGAGAAAGAGAGAAAAATTTCTCTCTGTCAACATTTTCTACCCCATGCATAATTTTATAGACTTCAATCATATCCCCCCAGACGTCTCCTCTCCAAACTAAAGAGTCCCAAACGCTGCAGCCTCTCCTCATAAGGAAGGTGCTCCAATCCTTCAATCATCCTCGTTGCCCTTCTTCTGTGAACTTCTTTTCTATCTCTTCGATATCCTTTTTGAGATGTGGCGACCAGAACTGAACACAGTACTCCAAGTGCGGTCGCACCACTGCTTTATATAAGGGCATGACAATCCTTGCAGTTTTATTATCAACTCCTTTCCTAATGATCCCCAGCATAGAGTTTGCCTTTTTCACAGCTTTTCACAGCTTTTTCACAGCTGCCATGAATTGAGTTGACATTCCCATGGAACTATCAACTAAGACGCCCAAATCCCTTTCCTGGTCTGTGACTGATAGCACTGACCCCTGTAGCGTGTATGTGAAGTTTGGATTTTTTGCCCCTATGTGCATCACTAATTTTACATTTTAGCTACATTGAACTGCATTTGCCATTTCTTAGCCCACTCACCCTAATCTCTATCAAAGGGTCCCACTTGGAGCTAACTTTCAGCAATCCTTTTTGTGGTTCTTTTTACCACCTCTACATAATTTTGGGTATCATCCTGCAAACTTAGCCACCACACTAGCCACACCCCCCTACTTCCAAGGTCATTTTATACTTGAATAGGTTAAAGGGCACTGGTCCCAAAACGGATCCTTGGGGGACAATTCACTCCCTTACATCTCTCCATTGTGAGAACTTCCCATTTATACCCACCCTTTGTTTCCTGTTCCTCAACCAGTTTTTAATCCATAGGAGGACTTCCCCTCTTATTCCTTCATTGCTGAGTTTTCTCAACAGTCTCTGGTGAGGAACTTTGTCAAAAGCCTTTTGGAAATCCAAGCAGACAATGTCCACTGGTTCCCCCTTATCCACATGTCTGTTTACACCCTCAAAGAACTCTAGTAAGTTTGTAAGACAGGACTTGCCTCTACAAAAGTCATGCTGACTCTTCCTCAGCAGGTCTTGCTTTTCTACATGTTTAATAATTTTATCTTTAATGATAGATTCTACTAATTTACCAGGAACAGATGTCAAACTGACTGGCCTGTAATTTCCTGGTCCCCCCTAGACCCTTTCTTAAAGATTGGTGTGACATTGGCCATCTTCCAGTCTTCAGGGATGGAGCCTGATTTCAGGGATAAGTTGCATATTAATGTGAGAACATCAGCAATTTCATGCTTGAGCTCTTTAAGAACTCTTGGATGAATGCAATCTGGGCCAGGGGATTTGGTAGCATTTAGTTTATCAATGGCTGCCAGAACTTCTTCCTTGTCTACCACTATCTTCGCTAGTTCCCTCGGATTAGCCTCCCTAAGAAGCTTGGTTCAGGTGCAGGAATGTTCCTCACCTCCTCTTGGGTGAAGACAGATGCAAAGAATTCATTCAGCTTCTCTGCAATCTCCAAGGTCATCTTTAGCACACCTTTTGTTCCTTCATCATCTAACGGGCCTACCGCTTCCCTAGCTGGCTTCCTGCTTTTGATGTACTTGAAGAACTGTTTGTTGCTAGTCTTGATGTTCGCAGCCATGCGTTCCTCATAATCCTTTTGCCTCCCTTACAGCTAACTTGCTTCTCTTTTGCCACCATTTGTGTTCTCTCTGGTATTCTTCATCAGTTTAGTTGGACTTCCATTTTCTAAAAGACATCTTTTTTTTTCCTAATAATTTCCTCAACCTCCCTTTGTTAACCATGGTGGCTTTCTTTTGGACTGGGCGCTGCCTTCCTAACCTGCGGAACACATTCCAGCTGAGCTTTTAAGACTGTGTTTTTAAATAACCTCCAAGCACCTTGGACATTTTTGACTCTCTTGATTTTCCCTTTCAGCTTCCTGCGCACTATCCCCCCTCATCTTTGAGAAATTTCCCTTTCTGAAGGCGAATGTAACTACATTAGTAGTTGTCACTTGTTCGCATGCTGAGATACTGAATCTGACAGCATTGTGGTCGCTATTCCCTATCGGCTCAACAACACTGATTCCCTGCACCAGGCCCTGGCACCCTCATAGAATTAGATCTAGGATCACCTCTCCCCGGTTGGTTCTACAACCATCTGCTCTAAGCCACAGTCATTTAGCATATCCAGGAATGTTCTCTCCTTACTATGACCTGAACATGCATTTTTCCAGTTTATGTGGGGATAGTTAAAATCGCCCATTACCATGACATTTTTGCTTTTGTTGGCCTCTAATTTCTTTTTTCCATCTCAGAATCCTCTTGTGCACTTTGGTCAGGGGGACGATAATATATTCCTACTGTTAAACTATGCTTCACCCCTGGTATTGATATCCACAGTGCTTCTGTAGAGGAATCAGCTCCCCCTGCATTGTCTATTTTATGTGACACTATGCTCTCTATGATGTAGAGGGCCACCCCACCCCCAATACGCCCTGTCCTATCCTTCCTGTAGAGCCTGTAACCTGGGATAACAGCATCCCACTGGTTCTCCTCATTCCACCATGTCTCTGTGATGCCCACTATATCAATGTCCTCCTTCAAAACTCTGTACTCCAGCTCCCCCATTTTAGGTTGAATGCTTCTACTATTAGCATAGAGACACTTTGTATACTCTGTCTCTGTACCTAATCTGGGATTTATGTGCTTTGCCCTCAAGCCTTTTGTAGACGCTATCACTTATCACATTGCGATGCTCATCGCCGGTAGGTGGTTGATTTAGAAAAGACCCCCTCTCTGTGTGCATCCCCAGGGATTCTGTCTTCCGAACCGAAGTCACCTCAGCTCCTGTCGGCTTTCCCCCAAGGATCAGTTTAAAAGCTGTTCTGCCACCTTTTTAACGTTGAGAGCCAGCAGCCTGGTTCCTCTTTGGTTAAGATGAAGCCTGTCCCTTTTGTACAGGCCTGCCTTATCCCAAAAGGTTCCCCAGTTCCTGACAAATCTGAAACCCTCTGCCTTACACCACCTTCTCATCCACGCATTGAGTCCCTGTATCTCCGCTTGCCTAGCTAAGCCTCTGCGGCGTGGAACAGGTAGCATTTCGGAGAATGCTACCTTGGGGGTCCTGGATTTTAACCTTTTTCCTAGCAGCCTAAATTTAGCTTCCAGAACCTCCCGGCTACATTTCCCAATGTCATTGGTACCAATGTGGACCACAACTGCTGACTCCACCCCAGCACTGTCTAACAGCCTATATAGACGAAGCGTGACATCCGCAACCTTCGCACCAGGCAGGCAAGTCACCATGCGGTCATCACGCCTCTCACAAACCCAACTCTCTATATTCCTAATGATCGAATCACCCACTACAAGGAGCCCTCCACCTCCCCGAGGGGTATCCTCAGTGCGAGAGGATATCTGACCACCAGCTAAGGAAGGGGTCCCATCTAAGGGAGCATCTTCCACCACCTCAGACTGGCACCCTCCGTCACCCAGACTCTCATTCTCCATGACATCTGAAGAGATGTCACCTTGGGAGTGGGACCCGGCTGCTAGGTCCCTGAAAGCCTCGTTGGTTGCCCTCTCTGCCTCTCTCAGCTTCGCCAGGTCTGCCACCTTGGCTTCAAGAGAACGCACACGTTCCTTGAGTGCCAGGAGCTCATTGCAGCGAGGGCACACCCATGACTTCTGCCCTAGTGGCAGATAGTCATCCATGTGACACTCAGTGCAAAACACTGGAAAGCCCCCATCCCCCTGCTGGCTTCCTGCCTTCATAACTAATTTTGTTTAGATATTCAAATATTGATTTTAATTAGTGCCTCCCCGTTAAGGTTTCTATACCTTCTACTATCCCTTAAAATATGTTCTTACGGCGCGCGCCGCTGGTTCCAGAGACTAACTGAAAAGGTTTAAAAATGTGAGAAGCCCCACCCCTTCAGCACTAACTGAAAAGATTTACAAAAGTGAGAAGCCCCACCCCTTCAGCAGCCTCTCCCAATCAGCAGCCCTAGGACAAGGAGAAAAAAGAGAAACCCCCTGTTTAAAATACACTGTTTAAAAGATGTGGCTTTGAGAAAAGCCCTCTGTAAAGAAAAATCAGAGCTCCTCAGCCCTTTCTGGCCCACTTCTCAGCCCTTTCTGGCCCACTGCTGTTCTCCACTGCTCCTCTTCTCTGCTGGTTCCAGAGACTAACTGAAAAGGTTTAAAAATGTGAGAAGCCCCACCCCTTCAGCACTAACTGAAAAGATTTACAAATGTGAGAAGCCCCACCCCTTCAGCAGCCTCTCCCAATCAGCAGCCCTAGGACAAGGAGAAAAAAGAGAAACCCCCTGTTTAAAATACAAGTTTAAAATGTTTAAAATGATAGGAGACAATTTTATTATGAAATGTGTGGGATGTCCTGTTCAGGTCAACTTTCATCAGGTCAAAGTAAATATTTAACCCGCAAATATTTACGCAGTACATCCAATCATTCACCATTTCATTTTTAAATTAAACAATCATCTCTTTAAAATAAGTGATAGATACTGCAGTTCAGCATCAAACATTCCATTTGCTTTCAAAGAGAAAGTGCCAAAATATAGTTTAAACTTAACATTAAAATGTCTGTCTTGGTACCAGGCAAGTCCTTGTAGCCAAAACATTTATTTGAAGGTCAGCCGAGCATCAAAATGTATGCCAAACAGAACTTTCATTTTGCTGGAGTAAAATTCAAAGGTGTCATTTTACAGGGTTTTTTTTTCTTGGTTTCAATTTGGTAGCTAAGGAATTTAAAATGCTTATAATTCCACATATATAATGCTAGATTTTGTACTCAGGTTCATTGCCCTGAACTTACATCTTCCCACTCTGCTTTATTTGAACATCTTTGTCCTCTATTTGCATCTTGGAAATTAAAGGGGTTATTCCTTCTCTTATGCAGAACCTTCTTTGAACAATTCTTCCATCTCTTTGTCCACGCTAACCAACTCTCTCTCTCTTTCAGTCTCATTCTCAGATCTATGTCTCACCTTCAGACCTCTCCATTCTCCTTAGGTTTTGATCAGTTCTTATTTTGCAAGGCTTTCTACAATCACAATGAAAAAATAACCCCAAATGCATTATGCCTTTCTGCTATTAAACATCATAGATCCCATGGAAATTTTAACCTTTCTTTTCTTCTTGATGTCAATTTGCATAGCATTAAGACAAAACACACTTTGTACCATGCAACTGATATGGACATCTGTGCTGTCTGACATCTGGCATAATGCAACACTGTACCTCCAGTTTTCTCCATCTGTGAACATTCATGGGATTCTCCAGCTCTTCCTCCAGGGCTCTACAGCGGGTCCTTTCTTTCAACAACTCTTTCTGCATGTGATAAACCTCCTGCCTTCAAAGACAGCAAAACAGAGAAAGCACCATGACTTCTGCAAACAAACCTCACACCAATATACCTATAAACCATCCTGTTCAATGAAAAGTAAGCAAACTTTAGAAGTTTGATGTAATAAAGAAAACAGAAAATGAATTGTTCAGTTTGGTATTGGTCAACATATTTTAAAAACAACAACAAAGCAAGTAAAAATGTAAAGGTAGTCCCCTATACAAGCACTGGGTCAATACTGACCCACGGGGGTGACACCATATCATGATGTTTACTAGGCAGACTATGTTTACAGGGTGGTTTGCCATTGCCTTCTCCAGTCATCTAAACTTTACCCCTAGCAAGCTGGGTACTCATTTTACCATCCTTGGAAGGATGGAAGGCTGAGTCAATCTTGAGCCTGAACCTGGCTTTAGTTTGGATCAAACTCAGGATGTAAGCAGAGCTTGGACCACAGTACTGCAGCTTACCACTCTACGTCATGGAACTGTGAGCAAGCCAATACTGTAGGAAAAATGTCCATGTCACATGTCTTCCTATTAAGGTTAGCTGCTTTGCATAATATGACATTAAAATATGCCAAATTCATGTTACATTCATGTTACATGAATTACATGAATGTATATACCGAATAATGTAATGTGTATATTTGAGCAAAGAACATTTTCAACCATATGTCTCCTACCCGGCCAGAAGTGCACATTTTCTACATGTAAGGTGTGAAGCAACTCTTGGAAGGAATGGCAAAATCAACTAATGCTAACAGTAGTAACCCTTAGAGCAAATGATAAAACAGTCTTCGTTAGTAGTTCTATCTACAGTTCAGGATTTCATTAGAATACAGATTTATCTGTGCCATAATCACAAATTGTTTTCTGTAGTATCATATACTTGGATGGCGCAGGCTAGCCTGAACTTCTCAGATCTCAAAAGCTAAGCAAGAATTCACTGTAAGTCAGCTGCAACATGACTATACTTTCCACTATCCACTAACCCAATGCATTAAAGCAGAAGATTTCAAAATTTAGCATTCATCACAGCCGGAAAATATATGTCACACCTTTAAGCAACCTGAGAAGCAGACTCCCAAAACAATATAAGAAAGTTAAGATTCAAAGAGGCTGAAAAAGTCATCGAAGACAGCACCAAGACAGAATCTTTTATATATTAACCCTAGGCAATACATCTACCTTTCTCTATAGATATTATTATATTCTAATAGCAAAGTTGGCCAAGTCTCTGGATACTTAAATCTAGTAACTGGAGTTGTGAATACAGATCAACCAACAAACCTAAAAAGGGCCCCAGGTTTGCAGAAAAATGTGCAATCTTTTAAAAAAATTGGAGGGTTTAAAAAACCCAAAAATGATAAAAGCAATGCCTCTATTTTTCAGCAATGGATTCTCTCAGTGGCTGTTGCTAGGCAGCTTCAAGATTCCAGGCTTCAGTTTCTATGAATAAAAGAAAGGGGAGGGTCCTTTTCAGGTCTATTTTGGCCTTTCAAAGAGGACTCACCTGGCAGCAGCCTTTGACAATACAAAAACAACTTTGATTTCTACAGTTATTCCTGGCATTTCTAATTTCAAGCTTGCCATACAGTGCATTTCTTAAATATTTCAGACTGAAATCTTTTGTTTTCTCAGTAGGGAGTGATTTCCACGAAATTCAAGTGAGATCTACTTTTAGTAAACATGCTAAAGATCATATTATTTTTAATTACTTACAACTTGGGAGGCTGCATTTGTAGATAGCTCATAATGAACAGTGCCTCCATTGTAGGCAGTGAAAAGTTTAATGAAATTTTGCATTACTTTACCAGTAGAAATCTACCCAATGAAAAGTAATACATTCACTGTTCTTTTGTTCTTATAGTGTGGGGTTCAGAGAACAATTCTCTCCAGAAATCCATGTAAATGTCGGTGACATTTACCCACAAGCACAACTCTTACTTATCAAACAGAACTAAAACCTCCTTTGTCAAACCACTGAAGTACTAAAACCTACAATCCTTTTCTTCAACCAGTTTTCTTACAAGCCTACAGTGGCCATATAACAATGTTTTCCCAAAAGAACAAAGTAAGTCTTAAGTATAGTGAGGTCTTCTTTCTTTCTTTCTAAGAATCTGTATTAATCCAAAGAGGGTACAGATAAATCTAAAAAGGCTCATAGAATTTGATTATCAGGTAAACACAATCTTCAATGAAAATTTAAGCAAATCTTTCTCCGGACCTAGATCAAGCCACCCTATAAATCTGGACAGGTGGAAAGCTGAGAATACATTAGGGCTTGCTATAAATATGTCAAACATTCTGTTTCCATAATGAATTGCCTAATAAAAAGCAATTCTACTAAGGTGGACCCTGGACACCACTTGTAGCTCAATGAACTGTGAACACCTTTCCCACTGCTGTCTATCAAGCCTGTTCTGTCAATAATTCATAGAACAAGGTAAAATTTGGAAATGTGATAATTTGTTACCAGAAACTTTTCCTTGCAACCCTACTCCTTTTTCTTGATTACCAAGTGACTGATTTAAAAAAAATCAAATATGTGTATAAAGTCAGCTGAAGCAAATCCATTTTTGAAATGATTTATATTTCAATCCAGATCTGTTATGCAAGAATACAAGTGCTCCCCTGTGTCTCAAACACTATGTCTTGGGTGCACTCAAATCAAAATGAATTCATTCTGTCATTTTACCTGAGTTCTTCCACGTTTACCACACTTTTGCCAAGTATTCCTTTCTCCCGTCGAAGTTTCTTGATCTCCAGCTTCAGCAGCCGGATGTCTTCTAGTCTTTGCCTGTACTGCATTTCCCCCTTGTTCAGAATTGATTGTTGGATTTTAATCTTCTCATACAGAAGAGCCAGTTCATCATTGCGCCGAACCAACTGACTTCCCAGGATATCTCTCTCACTAATAACCTAGAAATGAGGAATGCCAAGGCAAAATTCTGCTGTCAATCATCAAGCTTTTAAGGGGTCTATCATCATTTCCAAAAGCAGACCCTCAAAAAGTTATATTTCATCATTAAACCTTTAAAAATTACTAATGAGGATCTACATTTGACCTAAAACATTACTGATGAGGGCTGGCCAGATCCTCACCTAGGGTAAAGGTGGAATCACCCAATTTTACAATGTTGGTAATGATTTGAGGCCATTGTAGCTTCTACACTGCTATTCTGGAGAAAGAACAGTGACCAACATATTACAGTTGTTCTACTAAAGAATTCTCTCCACTAACTACCTGGTCTAATTCTTTCTTCTGCCTCAGCCTCTCTGCATCAGCCTCAGAAATAATTTTCAAGAGTTTTCTTTCTTCCTCTTCTTGTTTTTCAATAAAATGTTTAGTCTCCAGAGCTTGTTGTCTCATTTTAAGTAGTTCACCCTGATAAAAACAACAGAAACAGAAAAAAAAACTGTGTTTAGTAACAGCTTCCCATTTCATAAACCTGAGAATTCAGGATGATTAAGATTTAGACAGTCTTGCACTTTTGTACCATTACTTGTATAACAATTTTTATTTGTATTTAAAAGTCAAAATCCCCAAAAGAATACATAGAAACAAACATTGGTCAGGTTATAGAGTACTTATTTCACAGCAATTTCCACTTTCACCTGCACCAATCTAGATAATCTATCAAGTGTTTCCAGGACATTCTATCTTTTGCATCACTTCTCATGCACATACAAAGCTTCATAAAGAAAGGTCGTAATCAACGTGTACAAAATGTATTATGTGTCTAATGGAGAAGAAATATCTTTGTGGTTAAAGTGCAATATATAATTCACAATTATTTTTCTGCTGCAGAAAAGTTGGTCAATTAAGTGGCATAAAGAAATATTTCACAACCATATTAAGTATTTATATATTAGAATTTTTTTCCACTCTTCCCTCAAGGAGCTGGGCAGATCCATCCACAGAGCCAGGTAGCCGGCCAAAGTGCCACAGCTGCACCACCCCAATGCTCTCACAGAGGCTTCATGGCAGCGCAGGGAGGCTCAAAAAGCAAAAAGGTTTCCCTGCCGCCAAGAAGCCTCCATTGGAATTAATCAAATTGTGCCATCTTTTAATGTGGTATATGTTTGAATACCCAGCTGCAACAAAGGAGCAAATGGCCAGGAGGAAGCTGACAAACATCAGCTCCTCCCTGGTGGTGACCCTGTCCTGTCCCCACTTGCTAGCAGCAGCGGCAGGGGTGCTGGGACACTGGTGTCATGTCCAGCACTGTGTTCCAGCGCTCAGGAGGGTCATGGCAGTGATTTGCCAGTGGGACAGCCCCTCTGCCTGGGAAGTGCCCCAGGGCGGGTGAATCTGCCAGCATGGACGCATGCCACTCCCACGGGTGGATTCTCCCCCCAATGGGTGGTAGAGGTCCATAAACTATTTTTTCCTCCTCATTTTATACTACCTGTAAAGTAGGTCAGACTGAGATAGACAGTCATAGACAGTCATCCTAAGCAGATTTACATCCTTCTGAATTAATTACCGTAATTGGGCTTAGAAGGATCTAACTCTATTTAGGATAGCACAGTGAGTGACCCAATTGGATATCAATAAATGGGGACATATATTTTGTCCGATGAAGTATATGTGGCTATAGAAATAATGAAAGAAGACAAATACAACTATTCTATTACACTAATAAAATACCTGGTTCCACTATTGTTTTCTTTAATAAACCTTTTCTTTTTCCACATTTGTACACAATTTTTACCTGATGCTATTTGTACCTATTTGTATATGCAGATTTGATATTGCACATACAACCATTTTCTTTCACAAGGGGGAAAAACAGGGAACCACTATGCATACACATGGTTCATAAATACACAGATGAAGAACGCATATTTAAAAACACTATAGTCCGATTTGTTGTTTGAGTTGTCAACAAAACAAAAATTTAAAAAACCCATCTGGCCCATTGCCAGATTTTTAAAAATAAAACCCACATATATTAATTAATTTATTTTTATTTAAAAGATTGACCTGCTTGCCAGATTTTTTAAAAAAGCAAATCCAAAATCCTCTGAGTAAAACTCAGAAGTATTATTTGATGTAGTGAACCTGCACTACATTAGACACTTGCACTAGGCTATCATGTTGTTGCATTCAGCCCCAGAGTAAAATTTCACATTATTGCTATGAAACTACACTGCCACTGGTGTAAAAGAGTCATTGCCCTCCACTTCTTCTTTCTGGATGTCCTTGCCCAAAAAATGAAGAGGAATCTGAGAGGACTTGGCTCAGAGGAATCAAGAGAGGACTTGGCATAGCTATAAAGGGGTGGGGTGGGGGTGCGTCATGCACCGGGTGCATGCCGGTGGAAGCATCTGTTTAACCATCTGTTTAACCTTATTCCTCCAAGTTATAAACTGCCCTCAAATAAGGGTTGCCAGCTCTAGCTTGTGAAATACCTAGAGATTTGGGGGGGGGGGAGGTGAAGCCTGGGGAGGGGGGAACCTTAGCAGGGGATGATACCATAAAGTCCATCCTTCAAAGCAATCATTTTCTCCTGGGGAACTGATATTGGTTATTTGGAGATCATTAACATGTTCCAGGATTCTTTCTCATCAGTGCAAACCAAAATGTTCATTCTACTACAGTAGCAACAGGACTCTTTGATTATACTCTGAGAATTCCACAAAAATTCTGCCAGTATCAGAGTACAATGCGCTCAAGCCAGTCATTAAAATAGCAACAGGCCACAATCACATTTGTTACTGAATAACTGAGCAGGAAACAGAAACGAGCAATCAAACTCCCATCAAAATGATGGTGGATGACTCCAAGGTGACAAGGCAGCATTAGAAACTAGTGAAAGCAAAAGGTTTTGCAATAGAAAATGAAATTCTGAATGCTTTCTCCATAGCTGATGCACAAAGTCTCAGACAGATCAGGAACTCAAATTCATCACCTTTTTACAGAGTTCTACTGACATCCTGTCATGATAGCAATATGCTGACAATAGCTGGAAACCTACAGAAGCACTAGTGCGTAGCACAAATTGACACAAAGAAAGCAAAGCAAATAGTAGCAAGTAAGGGATTTTTATCCCTTTAGTGAAAATAAACATGACTTGCCATGGACACTAATTTTCTCCCAAAATATTACAATTATTTCAGAAGACTACGGAAGAAAATTGTACATATAATATTATAGACAATAATTTGATAAACAACAGACACACAGCCTGGAAAACCCACCAGAACCAATTGAATCGGGCCATGAAAGCCTTCGACAATACAACAGACACTTAATTATAATAAGTTATTGCCAAGAGCAAATGACATAATAATACAAATGATAATAAACATAATAATAACAAACATGACTCTTCATGGACACCCCCCTTGTCATGGGGAAGGGGCTTGTGTGCTTCAATGATATTGAGAGCTATGCTGGAGGTATACTACCAGAGGGGTCCCCCAAGCCAGACAGGTCTCAACCAAGAAACCAGACTAAGGCCCTTTCCGCACGGGCCAAATGAAGCGTCCCAGGGATGGCAAAAACGCCGTCCCTGGGAGATCATTCGCATGGCCATTGTTGCTGCATTGAAGCAGCGCCATCCTGCCTTTCCCCGGGCGGCGTGAGGCCGTCCCTGAAAACCTCGCTCATTGAGCGAGGTTTTCAAAAAACTGCATCTTCCCCGCGGCGCAGTGTGAACCGCACCGCAGGGAAGCTGCCCCTTTCCCCATAGCTCTCACTCACCTGCCTCTCCAGCATCGCTCGGGAGGACTGCAGGGACCCGCCCACGCTGTCCTCCAACCTCCAGGGGTTGAAGTGCAGCGAGGCCAGGTTTCTGCAGCCCTCCTGAGCAACGCTGGAGAGGCAGGTGAGTGGGGGAGGGCGACCAAGAGGTGGCTCGTGCGAGCAGTCCCCACACCTCCACTGGCATAAATTATGCCGGTGGAGAAGCACTGCCGCCGCCATGCAATAAGGGCCTAAGAGTGTCCACCAACCCATAGAATATGGTGATGCAAATGAAAAGTAATTCCATACCGCATCAGTCATCGAACGGGTTTTTGAGAAATCTCTCTCCCTATTCTAAACATTCTACAGCACCATCATTTACAATTAACATTGAAAGAGAACAAATATAGAGGTTTTTGCTGCAGACCTGAAGCAACCACCCAAAAGGGATGCCTCCCCCTTGGAAATGATTCACCACCAACAATTCACCACTCACAGCAGATGTTTAAAAAAGCAGGGTTCTCATGCTGGCAATGACACCAGCAGTTCCCGGTTCTCCATTTTATTGGCTAGGATGGGGGGGTGAAGGCACCATTCTACTACTATTATTTTTTACTGCCACTAAATTTTACAAGCTCCACAGCAGGGCTGGGGCAACAGTAACTGAGGAAGAACGATCTTTCTAAGAATCTGAAAAATGCCCCACAATTGCAGAAAAAAATCAAAAACTAAAAAAAAATTATAAATACATCGGGTGGTTAAAAAAACCCACAATGATAAAAAGAAGCCTCTGTAACTTTAAGCAACAGGCAACAGGGTCTTTTCCAGGACTTAGAGGGAAGACTCTCTGGGCCAGGCCTGGCAGCAACAACCAAACTACCTGCTACTACCTGATTTGCATGACTCACCTGGGACTGGTTGCTTGGTACTGTTCAACAGCAGCCACCACACGAAAGCCAGCATGGTGTAGCAGTTAAAGCTTCATGCTAGGGTCTGAGACCTGGATTTAAATCACCAGTCTACCATGGAAACTCACTAGGTGATGTTAGACCAGTCACATATTTTCAGCCCAACTTACCTCACGAGGTTGTTGTGAAGATAAAAAGGAAGAGAGGAAAATGATATAACCTGCTTTGATCCCCACTGTGGAGAAAGGCGTGGTATAAATGAAGTAAATAAATAATATAGATGCAAATGGGGGTCAGATAAAATATAGACTGGTGAATGGCTGAGAAAAGAATGAGGCCAAGAAAAATGAGAGGATATGAGGGTTGCCAGGAGGGGAGAAAGGAGAAATAATGTGGAAAGATACAGTGAAAAGTGATTTCCCTCCATCCCCACATATCCTTGAGGGTTCCCTACCATTCAAGTGGTCCTGGATCAGCACTAGCACCACAGTTTTCCTAAGCTGATGGTATGAGGAGAAGCCGAAGACATAAGAGCAGATAGGTAGGTGGCTGTTGGATAGGAAGGAGAGAAGAAAGCACACTATGGAAGCTTTCAAGGAGAAAAAGAGGAAATAGTGGAGGATAGAGAAATGAGATCCATCCCCCCTCCCAAGCCCTAGAAAGTTCCTGAATATCTTTTTTCTAATAGGTGTGGCCTTACCTTTAATGCCTCTTTCTCTTTTTCTATCCTCTGATGGTCCAAATGTACTTTCACAAGGGCTGCCTCTTTGGCAGTGATCTCTTCTTTCAGCTGATCCACCTGATGTGTCATAATCTTCAGCTTCTTTCGCATTTCATTGATTTCATCCTAATGGGAATGAATTAAACAGTTACAAGTGATGTGTAAACAGGGTCTACATACAGAGGCAGATATAATGCCCAGAACTGTGTCACTGTAGCTATGTGACCCATGACCACTGTAGGACAGGTCATTCTGGTAAAAGGAGGAAATGGTTTACCAAAGGCAGAAGGTAGACTTGATAACTTGTGTAACCTTGACCTATACACCCAACAGGAACTTGTCACATTACCGGTCCTTTTGTAATTTTTCTGGTGAGTGTGGACTACAACTGATAAGGTCCTTGAGGGAAAAAATTCTGATGGTAGGTAGAGGGGAGAACTAAGCAACTGGAAGTTTTGTGTGCAGATTACTCTGCATAGATCCATTTAGGACTTTGCCATTTCCTGATACTTGCTGTATTCACAAAGCTCCCCAGCTGCATTTGTAATAGGTTTGGACTTAACGTGAATGTTCCTTCTCAAAGATAGTGAGGTCATCCTAACTGATGGTTGATTCACCCTATCCAGTTTGGACACAAGACTCCAATTTCCTGACTCCCTGTATTGAGTAGGGCATGATATCGCTTAGCTTGGTCAAGACTTCCAAAGTTAGAGAAGGAACGTTGTAAGCAAACTTTTAAAAGCATAACGAATGCCCTTTCAGAATACTAAAAATACACACATTAAAAAATTGTATATACAATGGGATTAAACCAGATCCAATGGAATAAAAAGTGCCAACTTCAGTTAAATATATTGTGTGTAATCCTCATCTCATGAGGCATATCTTCCCTTCCAAGAATTAGAGAGCGGAGAAGAACGTCCTCTCTAGCTCCAAGAAGATATGTCCAAAGATCTGCTCTTTCTTAGAGGATGAAGACATACTAACTGATTTAAAGAAACATTTCATCAAAGCTTTCTGACAAAAATGGAATCACACCCCCTGTTGGAGGACTGCACCGAAAGGCTGCATCAGCCAAGCTAATAGCACTTACTTTACCATGGTGAATAATTGTTGATGTGGGAATTCAAGGAGCCACTTTGCAAATGTCCTCTACTAAATCATTAAAGTCAAAGACTGCTGAGGTCCAAGTTCCTCTGTCTGAATGAGCTGCTGCCCCCTGAGAACTGGTTTGCCCTGAAATTTATACACTATGAATTGTTTAACCCACCTACTTAAATTGGATGTAGATACTTTGCACACCTGAAGAAAGTGGAGGAAGATAAAGATTCACACTCCTTGAGAGACAAGGTGCCCTTACATAAATTTGCAGTGCCAGTTCTTTTTCCTGTGATGAGTTGACGTAGGGCAAAAAGACAGTAGGCATAAGTGATGGAAAAACAAATTGACTTTGGGTAGAAAGATGGGATCTCTCCTCAAAACAACCTTGTCCTTCTGGAACACTGACACCTGGCTGGATCAGGGATACAGTGACATCCATGAGAAGATTACCAAATCTATGAAAAACCTCTTAGAATACCTGGTACTTGAGATATCATTCCCCTTCATCACATCCTAGTTAGTTTGGATATTCAGGGATATTCAGGATAGTATGTGTTCTAGACTAACTAATAACAGGTTTCTCTGCTTAGGGGTAGAGCCCAAAAACTTCTTGGAAAAATCGATGGACATGTTTCCTCCTTCCTTATGTGTTCACATATGTGCTAACTAAAATTTCTTGGTGCAAACACCTTGCATGGAAGATAATAAATGTTAGTGAAACTGCTTTCACTGCCATCCAGTTTATGCTGCTTTATCATTCCCAAGCTGACCATCAATTGTAGACAGGCTGACCATGGCAATGCCCCCCGTCCCTGTAGACTGGCACCTGTCACTACCTGGATCATCTGTTGAATTTGCAAGGTTTCCCTTTTGGACAAACATGAACATTTCATCCATCAATGCATTGTGTCTGGCCAGCACAGGAAAAGGCACCTTATGCCCTACCGAAATGGAAGCAGAAACCATTGCACTCATAGGGATATACAGGGAGGCTAGCATGGATCATATAGGTTGAATTAAGAAAATCAAATCTGCTTAAGATTCACCAGCTCTGGTTCTCACTCAGGTAAGTGAATCAGACAAAAAAAATAACCTCAGAACTTAGGTTGGTATACTCAAATGAGTTTTAACAGGAAAAAACTGGATGTAGTTCTTCTAGATTGCTTACAAAGGCTCAGGAAGGAAGATAGATATTTTAGGTGCCATATACAGATTTCAAAATATACTTCTTTACTAATGAAAAAAGAAAATCGCAATGAATTTTGCAACAGCTAAAGTTATGTTCAGTTAAATTAACAAGCATCTGGATTTCCAGGAGCAGAAAGATATAAAAAAACTAATACCATCCTAAAAAAATAATTCTTACTGAAATGCAGCCAAAAACCCCTTTATCAAAAGATTTTACTGCATCTGAGCGTAAGACATCCTGGAGATCTGAAACAGTCGGTGCACAGCAAGACAATAAGAGACCTTGACTTGTTAAATAACCTGAAAATGCTATCAAGGGCTTTTCTCTCTAAAACAAGATTCTGCCAATTGAAGCTTTCCTCTCAAGAGGTGATAATTTTGCATAATGTTTAAGATGAAACAATCTTTGTTTTCATGGCTGGCAGACTTGTTACTGAACTATGAATGCCTGTTTTAATGCTATAGCATAGTTTGATTAGAATAAAAAATGCTTTAACCTCAGATGTCTTCTCATACGACTGAATTTTGCAGTTATTGCATATTGTCAATAAAATAATCCATTATATGGTAAGACAATGTACAGTACATGAGATCCTTAACCCTCCCACCCACCCATGATCTTATGTGCACCTAACACCCTATGATCTCAAGATATTTGCTAATTACTGCAATAATTTTTCAGTACAACTGAAGTGTGCTGAACTGCCATTTGTGTCCCAAGAAAATATATCTCTGTTATGGTACCAAGCTAAATTAGTGATAGCACACATTAATATACTGTCTTGTTGACATGGTATTTTGGAATAAAGTCACCCTTTACAGAGTAAGATGATAATCACCCCATTCTGCCAGTGATAGGGCTTTCATTCGTTGTCTGGGACATATATCTAAGAGTTTCTCCAAACAATGTGGATTATTTCATCTTTACAATACCACCCTAGCAGTCAGTTTCCTTACCAGCTTAATTGATGGGCTACCTCTACCACAGAAAACACTTCTTGGTTCTGTGCTGTCATTAGCATTGTCCTACATCTTTAAATTACATTTTCCCTTCAGTATACAACAAAATAATTTGCTGTTTGGTGTCTGTTCAGTTATTTTTACTTTTACACCATACATAACTGAACACACAGAACATTTCACTGCTTTTCTTTCATCATGGAGTTGGGAGTTTCATCACAGCCTTCACCGAAGTGGGCCTATTTAACTCTCCTTTAGCTCTGTAGGCTGCGGATGTCCTTCTACAAATACTTTCAAGTAATGCATAGCTCAGATAACTGGATATGGTCATTTGTGATGCTACTGAAAAGGCGCCCTGGAAAAAACAGCTTGTTTGTTTTACAGCTGCATGGATTTGTATTTATACCCCATTGCCGTATTTCTTACATTCTTATAGTAAAGTTGGCCAAATGTTTGGATACTTAAAGCTGGTGACTGGAACTGTGAATAGGCAAGACAGATCTTTCTACTAAGCTGAAAAAACAACCAGGTTTGCAGAAAAACCCAAAATCTTTTTTTAAAATTACATTGCATGACTCAACTAGGCCTGGCTGCCTACTACAGCAGCAACCCTATGAAAGCCAGTGTGGTATAGCAGTTAGATCTTCAGAATAGGGTCTGTGAGACCCAGGTTGAAATCCTTATTTTGCTGAGGAATTTCACTGGGTGATTATTGACCAGTTACATGCTTTCAGCCTAATCTAACTCACAAGTATTTTTATACAGATAAAAAGGAAGACAAGAGACTAATGTAAGCTGCTTTGGACCCCACAGTAGTTTTCCAAAGTATAGGTTGTGGGGTGGGAGAGGCAAAAGCTTAAGACAGAGAGGCAGATAAAGGTTGGTTGGATGTTGGGTAGGAAGAAAGTAAAGCTTTCTTTATCTTTATCTTTATTAACCTTTAATAGGCATAGAAAGAAGGTAAAGCTGCCAACTCCAGGTTGGAAAATTTCTGGAGTTCTGAGGGATGGAGTCTGGGGGGGGGCAGCGACTTCAGAAGAGTGCAAATCCATAGACAACAACACCCAAAGCACCCATTTCCTCCAGGACAACTAGGGTTGCCAATCTCTAGATAAGGGATGGAGAGCCAAATGACAGAGATTAGTTTTGCTAGAGAAAATGGCTGTTTTGGTGGGTGGAGTGTATGGCATCATACCCTGCTTTCCTCCCCAAACCTCACCCTCCCAAGTCTCTGCTCCTAAATCCCCAGGAATTTACCAACCTGAACCTGGCCACCCTAAAGGAAACTGATCTCTGGATTTGGGAGATCTGTTGTGATTCCTGGAGAGCTTCTGCCATCACTGCTGCTACTGGAGAGGGAGAAAAGAGGGTGCTGGGAGAGTCACCACCTCTGCTGCTGCTGCTGCTGCTATGGGTGGAGGAGAACAACTAGGTGGGAGACTGAGATGCTCATCGAGAGCAGAAAGATAGAGTGATGGAGCTGGGTGGCATAAAAACAAAGGAAGGGTGATAGGTGGGGGAACAGAAAGAGAGAAAGTGACAGACGTGAAAGAAAGAGAGTGTGAAAAGAGGTGGCAGGAAAGAGAAAGCATGAGAGACTGAAAGAAGTAGGGGGAGATGGGAGGAAACAAAGGTGAAAGAATGGGATAGCTACTCCTGTACGTTTCTTGTGTGTCCCTAGTTGTAAGCAATGGCCTCAGACTCCCCTGGAGCTGCATTTGTGGCCTGGGACAAGGAGCAGTGTGGAGGTAGGTGGATCTGGTGGCTCTGGGTCAGCAGCTTGCAACCCAGAAGAGGCAGGACCATCCCCACCCCCCACAGCCCAGCAGGCAGCAAGTGGCTACAGCAGACTTGGGAGGGGGTGTGGAGTTCTGAGCAAGCCTTCATGGGCTCTGGCTAATGCAGGCTGATGTGCCACCTCTTACTAAGGCCCATTCCGCATGAACCAATAAACACGGGTTAAGGACGGTAAAAAACCCGTTTTGGGAGGGAATTTCGCATGGATCCCACCACCAAAATGAGTCTGCCCTGTGTTATTTTCCCCAAACCGTTTTTTTTAGAATTGCGCTATTCGCAAGTCTTTTGAAAAATCCTGTATTGTAGCTGCTTGTGAGCAAACAGCCAGGCAGGAGGCGCTTTATTCACCTCCATTTCCTTTTTAAAGAAAATGTAATGACTTACATCTGTGTAGCCACGCAGGCGCAGATGGTCATATTGTGAGACATCAGCATGGCCGTAGAGGTTCATTTGTGCATTTCTGCATAGTTACGCATGGGTGGGAAGTAAATTTAAAAAAGAGACGAGTATCCATGCGAAGGCGCAACAGCAACCTGGATTGTTTCTGTGGGCTCCTATCGCAGCCGGCACGGATGCATGTGAACGTGAAAACTGGAAAATTGGTAAATTAATCCCAACTGCAACCCGCTATACATTTGCTGTGCGGAAGGAGCCTTAGTGAGGCAGCTGCTGGGCCTTCCCTGGTCAGAAGACTTATGGTATTCTGGAAGTTCCCATTAAATACCCTCCTAACATAATCTGGCCCTAAAAAACAGTCACCAGTAGGAACTGGATCAAAGCCAAAGTACTGAGCAAGGAGAGTTCCCCTTCTCTTGCTCAGAAAAACTCCATCATCATCATCACCATCATCATCATTATTATTATTTATATTTATAAACCGCCCTCCCCCGAAGGGCTCAGGGCGGTGAACAAAACATACAGATAGAGCACACAATAAAAACAATAATATCAAATTGGATTAAATAGCATTAAATAGTGGCTCTATATATGTTAAAAACTACCCCGTTAAAAGCAGCGTCCAGTCAAATATATAGATGGCGTCCTACTAACAAATCCCTTAAAAAGGAAAAGAGGGAAGGGACGGTAGGATCTGCAGATGTTATAAAAGGAGAAAGAGGGAGGGGGCCATCAGCGGCCAGCCTCCCCAAAGGCCTGGTGGAACAGCTCGGTTTTGCAGTCCCTGCAGAACTCGTTAAGGTCCCGCAGGGCCCACGTAGCTGGAGATAGAACGTTCCACCAGGTAGGAGCCAAAGCTGTAAAAGCTCTGGCCCAGGTGGAGGCCAGCCACATCATCGAGGGGCCAAGGATCACCAGCAGGAGGTCCCAGGCCGTGCAAGGCCTTAAAGGTCAATACCAACACCTTGAAAATGATTCGGAATTCAACTGGCAACCAGTGCAGGTGGCGCAGCACAGGTAAAATATGGTCTCTGGCGGCACCCCCTGTGAGCAGACAGGCCGCCGCATTCTGGACCAGTTTTAATTTCCGGATCAGACGCAAGGGAAAGCCTGCGTAGAGTGAGTTGCAATAGTCTAGCCTGGAGGTGACCGTTGCATGGATCACAGTAGTCAGGTCCGTTTGGGAGAGGAAGGGAGCCAGCCGCCGGGCCTGACGGAGGTGGAAGAACGCAACCCGGGTTACATGGGCCACCTGGGTCTCCATTGAAAGAGACGAATCCAGGTGGACCCCCAGGCTGCGAACGGAGGAGGCCGGTGCCAATGTAGCCCCCTCCCACACCAGCGGCTGAAAATCCCCAGCCTCTCCCTCCCGCCCTAGCCAAAGGATCTCCATCTTTGATGGATTCAGTTTTAACCTGCTCTGCTTCAACCAACCAGCAACCGCCTCCAAACAATGCTGGAGAGCCGCAGGGGCGATGACTGTTCCCCCCTCCATCAACAGAATGAGCTGAGTGTCATCAGCACATTGATGACAAGTCAGCCCAAAGCTCCGTACCAACTGAGCAAGGGGTCGTATACAAGCCAGGTCCATCTGCAGATCTCCGAGAAACTCCCGGAGAACTGCGGTCTTATTATTTATGGACCTGGCATTTATCAGCACCAATGATGAAGCAGGGTATCCTTGAACCCTACCACCTACGTTCCTCAGGATAGATCGGAGGTCAGAAGGTGAGCGAGCATGTCTACATCTCGCCCATCTTCTCTCATATGGCCGCCGTCTACCATCATACTTGCCCCATCCCATCATCACTGGAATCCCTAGACCCATAGGTGGCACCCCCATTTCCCTACCACCCTTCTCTTATCTAATATCCCGGCAAGGGCTCCCCACTATAGTGGGCTCTGACTCGCCACTGACTAATCCTTTCTAACTACCAACCGACATCAACAACAGGTTTACAGTAGGCTAGACTAAATTAACAACAATATATCCAGCACCCACTGATTTCATACTAACTGCAGTCTAGATAAAGCCGAGCCAGGAATAATAAGTATCTATAATGTGCCTATGTTTTTTTCCATAAACAAGCCTGCAGGAGGGGCATTTCCAATCAAGCAAAATTTGTATCTACAGATGGGCAGGCTGGTGGAAAAAGAGATCTCCTCAAACTCCTCGATGCTAATGCATGTCCCAGGGAAAGTCAGCAGAAAACATCTTGACTGCTAAAGTCCTCCAGCAAATGCAGAACCATCTCAGAATTACTAGTACTGCTTGCCTAACCTGTTTCACAATGTCCTCTTACTTTTCAAATATTCACACAAGGAAATTGTCCTGCCGGTGCCCTTTAGAAATACTAATGAACGTATTTGTGAAAACAGACATTCACGATGCAGTGGGTCATGTTTCTGACATAATTTGTTCCATGTGAGGAACAAAAATGCGGATAACATCATGTTAGTGTTCACTTTTGTCATCTTTTTATTCTAGATGTTAACCAAATGACTGGCTTAACCAAAAGAACCTGAAACAGAAATGAACTTTAGTACCTGTGCTTCAATCAGATTTTTACTGTAGAGGTTTCTATCAGATCTCACAGCTTCATAGAGATTCTGCTGCTGTTTCAGTTTTGTTTCAGACTCTGCTATCTGCTTTTTGTAGTCAAAAATCTGCATTTCTCGCAGTTTGACATCTTCCATATGATGAAGGACCTGTTATGAAATGATACAAATTAGAACAGCAATTCTCTTCTCATGATGTTCAGCAATATTCTATAAATAAGCGTAGTTGCAGGTGTAAACATTTCATATAGAAAAAAGGATGGAAAACATTCTACCACAAACACAAAAGCAGAATAAACTTAGATAAGAGAACCCAAGAAATGGCTGCTTTTATAACTATCAAACATCTGAGGATGCCAATAAGCGTATGTGAACTTTGTAATGATTAAAAGACATTTGTGTTCAGCTTTGTTATGTATTTCATTGAGAGGATAAGAGCAGCCAAAATTATTTGCCTGATCACTACTATATATTTTTTTTCCTTTTTAAAGGGAAAATAAGCATTTTCTGTTGTCATCAAATCTCAATTCAGAATATTTTTTCTTTCTTCTCTACCATCTTTACCCTAAGAAGACAACATAATCAAGTTTCTCACAATTCACAAGACAAAGGCTAGGAGAAAAAGGTAGGACTGAGCATCATCCTAAATAATTTCATCACACTAGCTGATCGATAGTAGCAACTCTAGAAAGAAACCTTCCCCTACACCTGGCCTCAGATATTCAGCTATCACTTCAGGTACATTTAACACAAAGGATCTGGCTGTCATAGAATTCAAACCTTAGCAAGAGGGGAAGTTTAGTGGGCAACACTCTATTCTAATCTGAAGCACTGGAATCTCTCACCTAAATTTTCTGCCATTTCTGTAGGTCACTGCCTAGATTGGAGCATTCTAAAACAAGCACGGAAACTAACCCAGTGTTCCTTTAGCACAGGTCAGGCTATTCTAGCACAAATTCGGATACAGACTGCAGAGCTGGTCACATTCATGAAGACTAATGCACATGTCTCTCTGACTACACAAAATAACTCTTCATCTCATGGAGAAAGGTCAAGATAACCAACAGTGCAATCCTAAGCAAAGTTGGATACAATGCAAAATTTCTGCCTCCACTAAATAAAGTTCCTGCACAAGTGAAAATATAAGGAAAAGACTGCAGTAGCCACTTGTGCTAACCCAATCCTATTGTATCCCTACTTACATTTTCACTGGCAGAATCTTGTGCAACCAATTTCTGGGCCCTATAATATGAAGGGAGGAAATGCTAGGCAGTACAGATGATCTTGAGCAAGCAGAGCCGCATTAAATGTTTGCACATTGCTAGCTCGAAGCCATTACCTTCAATGGCAAAGTGTAACCCTCTCTCACCAACCAAATCTATCAGGAGAGAAAAATACTTTTAAAAACTGGTTATGGGGGACCTGTCAAGGCCAAGCCTCAAATAAACCTATTATCTTACTGCATACTTAAAATCTGTGTGTAGCAACAAAAAAAGAAAGAAAACCCTTTAGAGCGATAACTTTTGCTTAAAAATATTTATTTGCACTTAGGTCTCTGTAGAAAATGGGAAACAAAAGTTGCCAGCGATATCCCTAGTATCCATAGCATTTAGAATGCCTGAGCCCTGCCCCCCCTCTCCAGCTTCTGCCCTCCCCAAAGCCTGGAGAGAGCAGAAGCCACTATCAGCCTCTGGAGACATACTTTTAAAATCATGGAGGCTGGGGGCGGAGCTTGGGATGGGGCTGCATCCTGAGCCCCTCCGTCCCATGGGCAGGGTCACATCCCCAAGCCCCGCCCACTGCCCACTCCCCATTCTCTGGTGGTGAAGCAAATTAAACGTTTGTACTAAATGTTTGCTTGCTGCGGAGAGAATGGAAAGTGAAAGTGAGCCTGGAGGAAATATATCCATACAAGAAATCTTACCATGATGAACATTCACCCCCATCACCACCAAACATCTTTTGCATAATTGGCATAGGAGTGATTTTTCAATGGTGTTACTGACAACACTACTTGAGAGAAACAAAAGAAAATCTGATGACCTCATGTTTCAGATTTAAAAGGTACAGAAAATGGTTTTGTTTGTGGCCTTGACTCTGGACAGTGGTAGAATAGGTGACTATTGCTAGAATTTGTTCTGGGTATCCTTTGTTCTTTAAGAACTAATATTTGGATCTCAGAACTAATATTTGGACTCATGAATTAATGTCTCTGTATCTTCCAAGTAAAAGAGAGTGTTAATGTTTTAAGAATAGCTGCTCAGTAGTGGCAGAGCTTGCAGTCAGCACAGTTGTCCCCAATGAAAGAATTCAAGCAGAGCTGATATATAGTAGGACCTTTCTGTGTGCTAGCTTTGGGGCAAAGGCTTAATTAATTGATTACTCTATTAGGTACCTCTGACCAAGCTGCGAGAGAAAGCACAGCTAAATATAGAAACTTTTCTAACAGCAGTGATGATGGTGCTCCAGAGCATTTGTTGCTGACACCAAAGATGCTTAAAAACTGCTTACAGGTTAAAATGAAAGGAGAGACCCAGTTTATAATCTAGCGCCTACCTTTTCTTTTTTCTTGTTAAAAGCAAGTTGCCAATAGTAATAAAAGTGAGATCAAAATCAATAATGTGTATTTCAAAGCTGAAGCCTAGCTCAGCAACCACTTAGAACGGATCAAAATTTAAAAAGTGGGTCACAGAATGTGTAACCATGAAGCTCAGGAGTTGAACAAATGTACAACAATAAACTAACTACTTGGCTATGACTTGTATTTTGTAGGCGGACTTTGTCTTTCTTAGAATTTTTTTTAACCATTTTGTGGGACCAACACTTTCCTGTAGTTCTTTCGCTCTTAAACTAGATAGAATAGATTTATGAAGAATACTCTATATGAAGAATATTCTATTAGGACTTACTGCTTTCTGGCAGCATTTAGGATAATATTCCACTCAAAAAGCTGGGGTCTTTGTTTTCTTTTTTCTGAAACATGGTAGGATATTGAGCAAAATGGACAAGGGTTGTCCCAGCAACAGATGATTCTCTCATTTGCTCTTTCTGTTCATTTTTTGCTTAATTCAACCCTGTTTTATTATTCTAAACTAGGATGACATTTGATCCACACCTATTTTTTACCATTTTTAGAGGTCTGCTGCCTTGCATTTTTTAATTAATTGAAATGCATGCTGTTATTTGATATCCCCTTTCTGCAAGGAAACAATTTCATTAAAAGTTTGGTTAGAATAGGCTGCTTAGAGCCTATTATCAAAGTTTCTCCCCCAATGGCAAACTAAAGGAGGGAATTTCAGTCCTTCCTTTGAGAATTAGAGTTTAATGCCAGTGGCCATTCTTTCTATCATGCAAAGAAAATGCCTCTCATCTTCACGAGAAAAAGTCACAGGATCTCTAGCAAACAGCCAAAATCAGACTTCAGTGAAGGAGGTGGGTAGAAGAAGCTGGTAACAGGGAGCTGCCCAGGAGTACCATAAGATGGATTGGAAAGCTATTGAAGTATACTCTTTTCTACTTGAAGGTCTAAGTTGTAACTTCATCCACCACATGCTGGACTGTCTTCATTTTAGATTGCTCCACTTGGGTCCTATTGCCTACCTAAGAGAACTAGGTAAACACTAGGACCCAAGTGAAGTATTCTAAAACAGTATGTAGGGGATGAAGTTACAATTCTATTTAGATCTTTCGGTGGAAAAGAGTATAACAAAGGCTAAAACTCAACAAGACTTACGTAGAAGAAGAAGAAGAAGAAGAAGAAGAAGAAGAAGAAGAAGAAGAAGAAGAAGAAGAAGAAGAAGAAGAAGAAGAAGAAGAAGAAGAAGAAGAAGAAGAAGAAGAAGAAGAAGAAGAAGAAGAAGAAGAAGAAGAGTTTTGATTTATATCTCCCCTTTCTCTCCTGCAGGAGACTCAAAGGGGCTTACAATCCCCTTGCCCTTCCCCCCTCACAACAAACACCCTGTGAGGTGGGTGAGGCTGAGAGAGCTCCAAAAAGCTGTGATTAGCCCAAGGTCACCCAGCTGGCGTGTGTGGGAGTGTACAGGCTAATCTGAATTCCCCAGATAAGCCTCCACAACTCAAGCAGCAGAGCTGGGAATCAAACCCAGTTCCTCCAGATCAGAGTGCACCTGCTCTTAGCCACTGCTCTTAGCCACTACACCATTGCTGCTAGAGAGCTGATAAAGGCACCTATTCTTGTGCACACAGTTGGCCCTTAGATCCTGAAAAGATCTAGAGAATGCTGCTCTCCTGCTGCATGTGACTGGAGTGAGGGATGCCTTGAACTGCCAGGAATGCATTTCTTCACTGGGACCAGACTTTGCCTTCTTTGTTCTAGGAGAGACTGTGGCTGTGCTGAAGGTGAGTGAGTCCATTTGAGGTACTTTGTAGTCTGCTTGTTCCATTGGCTCGTGAACAGGAGCCTGCTGTGGGCAATGGAAGCAGAAGGTCTGCCCCTCAAGACCCTGGAGTACTGGAAGCCTTGGGCTTAATGGAGACCATGGAGTTTTCCTTCCCAATCAAGTTTGGGCCAGGGCAGTTAGTAATACTACCCACCATGAAAGTTTATTCACTATTATGGATTACAAGGATCTGAGACCCTCAGGTAAAGTAAAACCAGATGATGTCATTTAATTGGCCATTAGTACCCACATCATCATATCTCAAATGTGTCAGAACTTAAAAGTGTAACAAATTAACGACATCAGTTAAGGGAACCAGCTGTTCCTACCTTTTCTAAGAGCCATGTAAATGATGTCATAAATAGGGATATGTAGCCAGAGACACAAGAGCAAGCAGAGAAACCCCTGACCAAAAGTCTCATAGACAGAACCAGAATGATCAAAGAATCGATACAGAACCAGGGAATTATGAAAGAACCACAGGACAATGTTGCAAGACGAACACAACAAATGCACAACTGAAGAATCCAAGTCAATGTCAAACCAGAGAGTGATGCAAGTCAAACAACCCCCACCCACCCCCCAAAAAACCACACAAACCCCTGATTTTTCAGAATATTAATTGAAAAGACCAGATTTTGTGTTTGGGTAGCACTTCTGAAGACACAGAAATCTGAATATAACTCATAGGAACATCTTTAAAATCCTTGTACCACTGAGAAAACCTTGAAAAACTTCATCTGTAAATAGGATTGCCAATTTTAGGCTGGGAAATTTCTGGAAGAGGGATGTGGAACCTGGGGAGAATGGAGTTTGGGAAGGGACCCATTGAAGCAGCCTTCTTCTCACGGGGAACTGATCTCTGTAGTCTGCAGATCAGTGGAAATTCTGGGAGTTCTCCAGGCCCAACCTGGATATTGGCAACCCTGTCAATAAAGTCAGATAACGAATGCAGTGATCAGTTCTGAAAAGCAAAATTAATTGTGTCCACAAACACTTGTGTTTTACCTTTTGTGTGAGCTCGCTGGCTTCATTGATATAGCGGTCCCTCTCCTTCTCCAGCTGAAAAATGATCTTTCTCTGTTTTTGAGCCTCATCCTTAAAATTTTGAATTTCCTCTTCCAGATTCTTTTTTGACTGTTCGTGGAGTTTAACAAGGTTCATCTGCTTTTGAGTGACACCGGCAGCTTTGAGCAAGTTCTGCAAGCATAAGGATATAGTCATCACAATACACATTTTGTGAGTCTCCTGATGTTTCTTTTAATTGAGAAGGGGCTGTGTGAACCTGGTTTGGAATGGAAGAACTTCCAGGGAAAGGATGGGAGATTGCTTACCCTTTTCCACTGCAAAGGTTTTTCTAATCCAATGTTATTTGCAAGCGGAATAATGGCTGGGACAATATGAGTGGTTGCACCTTTTAGAACACTGCACTTGGCGGGGTGCTGTGGACCCCCGCCAGGTGGACTGGGCAAGGGAAAGGACCTGCAGGGCTGTAACGCGTTCTGTGCATGAGTTAGGGGGGCGAGAGGTTCCACACCATGATATTTCATTCAGGCAGGAGGCACTGTACTCGGTGGATGGGGTCCACCTGTCGCAGTGGGGAATGAATATTTGGTTACATAGCCTGAGAGCAGAACTGTGCAATTGGCTTGGTGTTTAGGAAATGATGGTGGGAGCGGGGGGGGGTGTTTCACCTCTCCCCTGCTCTTTGGCAGATTGTGCATGGGGGGTGATCAGTTGGAAAAGGGGAACTGCAGGAGCTCTCCTGTTGGAACACCTCCTTAAGAGGTAGGGGTGGAGCAAGCCAGAGGTTGGGCCGCAAAGAAGAAGAAGAAGAGGAGGAGGAGGAGGAGGAGGAGGAGGAGGAGGAATTTGGATTTATATCCCCCCCTTTCTCTCCTGCAGGAGACTCAAAGGGGCTTACAATCTCCTTGCCCTTCCCCCCTCACAACAAACATGGTGTGAAGTGGGTGGGGCTGAGAGAGCTCTGAAAAGCTGTGACTAGCCCAAAGCCACCCAGCTGGCGTGTGTGGGAGTGTACAGGCTAATCTGAATCCCCCAGATAAGCCTCCAGAGCTCAAGTGACAGAGCAGGGAATCAAACCCCATTCCTCCAGATCAGAGTACAGCTGCTCTTAACCACTAAGGCACTGCTGCTCCAGCAGGGGCTACCAAGCTTGCACCCTAGCAGCAGATTGGAGCAGGCCCCAGGCAGGGGTCCATCCCTCAACTGGCATCCCCTGCTCCAATTTGGACCGTCGTGGTCAATTCCTCCAGCAGGTGGGCTGAGGAATTTGTTTGGCTCTGGGGAATAGCACTCGTGCTGCCCAGATGTTCCGATCACCCCCTTTTCGATAGTAGTTTATTGAAACAGAATTGCACAGGAGTCTGGGAGCATCTTCACATTAGGAAACTTATATATCTGCCTGGGCTTCCTTGAGTCAGGGCTTGTTGCAGATGGCAGTGAGGGTCTCCACAGCATTGTCTTGAGTAGGGTCTGCCGGTGACGGGAGTGTTTGTCCTGTCCCCTTCCAGGCTGTGAGGGACTGCTCTTCAATGTCACATGGAGCAAGCGAAACTGTTTTCATTGGGCGGACGCTGGTGGGTGTGTAAGTAGGGCTGAGACAGCCACAGGGGCTGAACACTGGGCTGAGGCTGTGAACCATCAGCGGCTGCTTGAAACAAGCTAGTACTGAACAGCTAGTATTTAGAAAACCCCAAGGTTTCCTGAGAAGTGTAGTTCCCACCATGCCATTTTCAGCCTCAAGTGAAGAGGCCACTTTTTCCAGCCTGCACTTTCAGACTGAACTAAGGTAAGTGGGTGGGGGGGAGGCGGGGGTGGGGCGCCACAAAGGGGAGCGGAAAATGTAGAGTGTGCAGCATGGCCCAGCTACGCCTCTGTCTAAAGTCCTTGCGTGTGCCCACCACTTTTCTGCCCAAGGTTTCTCCCTCCTTTCTAAAAACCAAGGTTTTTCCCTTCGGGTTTTTTTTTCACTGCAAGGGGGCGATTGTCGCTTCTTAGCACCTGTCCATTGGTGGGGTGGGCCAGAGTGGCGAGCCGGGAAAACTGGCCCCATTTCTGCTACAGAGGGGCTTTGCATGGCGGTGGAAGCCTCCAGAGCAACAAAGGGGCCTTTCAAAAGGATTTCAACCTTTGTGGTTCAGGAAATTCGCAGAGGAAAGCCATTGATGCAGGGCGGCTCCAGGGCAGAAACATGGCAGCCATGCTGCAGCACTGAGGGCTGAAATTGTATGTGTTGCTTCTGCTGGGCTCCTAATTTAAATCATGTTCATGCTGAAATAAAATTTAAGTTCCACTTCCGAGTATTACATTATTTGCAAAGAGAGGATAGATCTGTTTTCCAGATTTGAAAGTAAAAACTCACCTTATTCAAGATATCCCTTTCCCTCACAAGTTCATCTATGGCTTTTTTATCAATTTCTGCTTGCTTTTTCGCTGTTTCCAACTCTAAAACACCAAATAAATTCATATTGCATAATTTGGCTCAATTAAGACACCATAGAATTTTTTAAAAACCCATGTAATTCCATGTCATGATGGCCCTTTATTAGAAACTTAATATTTTAAGAATGCCAGATACATGACAGAAAAACTGCAGGGCAAGTTTATTTATTTTATTTAAAGTATTTTTATGCAATCCCCTTGACCCAATGCAGTGTCTCTAAGGAGGCAAACAATCGTAGAGTTGGAAGAGACCACAAGGGTCATCAAATCCAACCCCCTGCAATGCAGGAACACACCATCAAAGCACTCCTGATATATTCATCCAGCCTCTAAACATTAAGACATTTCAAACATTAAAGACAGCGTTTAATTTTTTAAAATTGTAGTAATTAAACAAAACACATATAAACATACAATCAAGGAGTTGGGCTAAAAGAGTTACTGAGGTTCCTTCTGCACAACACATCTTCAGGAAAGAAATAAAAGCAAAGGAGTTCTGCACAGCTCTCCCCCAAAAACATTTTCAAAATGGTCTATTTCAGCCCAGAATTGTTTTATTTGAAAATGCCTAACTAGCAATCTTTTTTCCTGAAACATTTTCAAACGTTTCCTGCGTGCTGTGCGGAGAGCAGGAAATATTTTGAGTCTCCATAACTTCAAAGATGCCTCCCAGAAAATAATTCTTAGAAAATGGAAAGAACAGCTTGAAATATTTTATTTTTCCATGCTATGTGGACAAAAAAGCTAAAACAGTTCTTTTTAAAACATTTGCAAAACGTTTTAAATGTTCTGTGCAAAAAAAGCCAGAGAGAATGCCAACAAAACAAAACAAAATCTTCACCCACTGGTAGAAGATAATGATGGAGGGAGACAGACACATCTCCCTAGAACAGAGGTCTTCAAACTATGGCCCTCCAGATGTTCATGGACTACAGTTCCCATCAGCCTCTGCCAGCATGGCCAAGTGGCAGGGCTGATGGGAATTGTAGTTCCTGAGCATCTGGAGGGCCATAGTTTGAAGACCCCTGCCCTAGAAGGATATTCCGAGGATTTAATACCATGATCAAAAGGGCCCTTTCTCTTGTTGCTACTGTCTAACCTCAGATGGCAGGGCACCCAAGGTTTTGTTGGAACTCTGTGATTATTTTTAAAGAAAGTTATGTGTTTATATTGTCTGGCAATACCCGACTCTGGGGCAACCCTGCTGTCCTCTGCCCAAGCTGCCTCTGGCAGCTCCCCAGGGGTCCCATGGACGTCAGAAGCGAGGGAGGAGGTCTCACCAGCTCCCACTTGGCAAGCAAGGTTCCCCAGATCAGAAATTCACAGCCAGCAATTTCCCCACTGGCCCACAACCCTCCCCTTCTTGTCTCTTTCTCCCACCCAAGTCTATCCTGTCCCCAGTCCGGGTCTTGAGTTGGGAACAAGCCTGCCCTTTCTCAACTCACTGGTTCCTTCCCCCCTCTGTCCCTCATAGACCCAGCCTCCTGCTTTACTCCCTGACCCCTCCCTCTTTCACCTAGATGCTGCCATGTTCAACCCTGGCCTGCCTTTTGTGGGTCTACTGGCTCTGGCATCCATACCAAGTCCTGCCTCCCATCATGCCAGCTCATTACCACACCTCACTCCACCTGCTGCCCACTCCTCCAGCCTTCCAAGTGGGCCTACTCATGCTGCTCTGGGCCAGAGAAAGAGAGGACAGCTTACCACTGTGGCTCTGACTCCCAAGCCCAGCAAGGGGAGTTTCACAGGGGTCATTACAAGCCTTCACTGATGGTGAGGCAGGGTTCACATGGGTGGTTCCTGGGCAGAAGGCCCAGCAACAGCAGCAGGGTCCATGACCAATGTGGGACAGACTGCAAAACGTTCACCAGGAATCTCAAGCAACATACTTGATATTTAGAACTCAGGCATTTAAATTTCAGCTCAGCCACTGTAAGATTATTCAATACTCCTATTGTTCTTGTTTCACTTCAGAGTTCAAAACGGAAGCCTTTCAGTAGAGTCCTGCAGGCAGGAGAAATTGGCCACAGATGCATATTTATGGCGGCTCTTGTAAAGTCACTGTTATTATTTCTCAGTTCAAGTGAGAATAGCTGCCAAGTCAGGTTCCTTGTTTGCTTATATGCAACTATTTCCTGAAGTAACCCTATAACCACCAGAATATTCTGCAAAAGGTTTCATATTCTCAGAATCTAGAAGGTCCTGTCATTAATACCTTTTCCAGGCATGTAATGTACATATTTTCCACTAGGTTTGAACAGACATACAGCCATGCAAACATTTGGAAAATGCATGCCTTGGGGACAATCCTTCAGTCACTGTGAAATCCAAAGTCAAAATCAGCATCTCAAATTGATGCCAGGTAGAAACTGAAAACTAATGCAGCTAGAGAAGCACAGGCTATATTTGTCCTTTGCAGTGAATTTCCATTAGAATTCTGCTTTGACCTGGCAAAAATTTCTAAACTGTGTTCAAGGGCAGTTCCAACTATAGCATGATATAGTAGTCTACTATTGATGTTACTCAGACACGTATAACAGTGGCTAGGTTGGCTTCCTTCAGGAACAGCCACAGCTTCCCTAGATTTAAGAGGAAAGGAAAAATAGAGCCAACTGTACCATCAGTATATTGACAATATTTTGCCCAATGGCTTCATGAGGTCTTTTAAAGCATAGGTAACACATTCTTTGAGGAAGTCTATGTCAAAGATGCCTTCACAGAATTTAATTACCCTAGAAATGCCTTCTGTAACCAACCCTTCAAGAAAGATTTAAACTAACACAGGTCCGTGTCAACTAACAGGGCCATATTAACCCATGGCCAAGCCATCATTATGCCATCATTTACACTTTCAGATTTCACAGACACTGATACCCAGTTGAAATAAAGTCCGCTGACCTCTTTTCTCCCAGTGCAATCATTTTTCCTTTTCTTTTCTCTTTTGAAATCCTGACTTGTGCTTGGACATGTTGGCTGCCATTTGTCCTTTCTAAAAAAATTAATAAATAATAACTGTTCCCAATTGGCCATGCTGGCAGGGGCTGATGGGAATTGTAGTCCATAACATCTGGAGTGCCAACGGTTCACCACCACGGACCTAGGCTTAGCAATTTCCTCTACAGTGCTAGTCTAAAACATTATGCTAGTATATTTAGCCGAGAAGGCTTTCGGGCGGAATCGCACTGGGAGTGCTACCCAGTGTTGATTTCCCAAGGGGTTGTATGGCCGTGTTCACAGAAGATGCTGCTAGAGACAAGGCCATACAGCCAAGAAAGCTCCACAGCACCTACCTTTATCTTACTAAAATATCTAATCAATCTCTTTCTGCCCTTACCTAACACTACCTATAATCACTAGCAATAAACAAATTTCCTGACTAATACTAACACTGACTAAATACCAACACTACCTAAAAACACCCAAAGCTATCTGCACTAACCAAGAAACAATGTCCATGACCTCTGGAGATGACTCTCTTCAAAAATTCCCTCGGAATCCGCCACCATTGTCACCTCCGCCGCCATGTTCTCGCTGGGTACACCCAGCCTCGGCTGTTGAGGGAAAGTCCCTTGGGCGCTGTATGGGAACCCCTGCCACAGGTCTCCATCATTGTCTGGGAGTCTCTGGCTTCAAAGAAGGGACACCCCACATCAGCACTCTCACTGCCAACGGCAATGCACCGTCCATAAACCTGCCTTTCTATTTGGGGAACAGAACACACAACTCAGATCCGCCCAGCTGAGCGTCATCCAAGAGGTTCGAAAGCTAGATCGGCCAGGCGTTGGTGTTGTTGGGAGGTCTCTGCCACTGACCCCCTATGCCCAGGCCCTCCGTGACCTTCAAAAGCATCTTTCAACTCCACTCTCAGTTCGGGAGGCTCACGGCATCTGCTGGACCAATGCTTGCCTGAATGAAGTTGCAAATCAGTTGCCAACGGGCTCCAACACAGAGCAAGTAGGTCCATGCTTCTTTCAAATGGCTCAATTTAGTCCAAATTTCAAATGATATTAAAAGGACTAGTAATATTGCTATAAGTCTTTTGTCTGAATGTGGAACTCAGTGTTCAAGCTACGGTTAAACATTGAGAGTGTGACTGACGGACCCCCAGTCAACAATCAAAGTGATGGGAAAGTATATATATGTGGATAATGCTGCTAGAATTTTTGTACTGCTACAGTGCAAAATTTAACCATTGGAGCCTCAGGACACTGGTAACAGTGCCTCAGCAAAAAGAAAAGAAAAAAATAACAGACCCCTAGTCCCTGCGGGGCCCTTAGGCTTCAGCCTAGTTAGCCTTATGGATAATACAGTCCTGTTAGCTAGGCCTATTTCTGCCAGGAGTTTCAGATACTGGTTAATGGTAATAACATAAGAACATAAGAACAAGCCAGCTGGATCAGACCAAAGTCCATCTAGTCCAGTTCTCTGCTACTCGCAGTGGCCCACCAGGTGCCTTAGGGAGCTCACATGTAGGATGTGAAAGCAATGGCCTTCTGCGGCTGTTGCTCCCGATCACCTGGTCTGTTAAGGCATTTGCAATCTCAGATCAAAGAGGATCAAGATTGGTAGCCATAAATCGACTTCTCCTCCATAAATCTGTCCAAGCCCTTTTTAAAGCTATCCAGGTTAGTGGCCATCACCACCTCCTAGTGGCAGCATATTCCAAACACCAATCACTGCGTTAGCATTGAAGAAGTGTTTCCTTTTATTAGTCCTAATTCTTCCCCCCAGCATTTTCAATGTATGCCCCCTGGTTCTAGTATTGTGAGAAAGAGAGAAAGAATTTCTCTCTGTCAACATTTTCTACCACATGCATAATTTTGTAGACTTCAATCATATCCCCCCTCAGCCGCCTCCTCTCCAAACTAAAGAGTCCCAAACGCTGCAGCCTCTCCTCATAGGGAAGGTGCTCCAGTCCCTCAATCATCCTTGTTGCCCTTCTCTGCACCTTTTTCTATCTCCTCAATATCCTTTTCGAGATGCGGCGACCAGAACTGGACACCAGTTACTCCAAGTGCGGTCGCACCACTGCTTTATAAAAGGGGCATGACAATCTTTGCAGTTTTATTATCAATTACTTTTCTAATGATCCCCAGCATAGAGTTTGCCTTTTTCACAGCTGCCATGCATTGAGTTGACATTCCCATGGAACTATCAACTAAGACACCTAAATCCCTTTCCTGGTCTGTGACTGATAGCACTGACCCCTGTAGCGTGTATGTGAAGTTTGGATTTTTTGCCCCTATGTGCATCACTTTACATTCTGCTACATTGAACTGCATTTGCCATTTCCTAGCCCACTCACCCTAATTTATCCCACAAGGTTCAAGCTTGGGCTCTTCACAATCCTTTGTGGTTCTCACCACACTACATAATTTGGTATCATCTACAAACTTGGCCACCACGCTACCCACCCCTACTTCCAGGTCATTTATGAATAGGTTAAAGAGCACTGGTCCCAAAACGGATCCTTGGGGGACACCACTCCCAACATCTCTCCATTGTGAGAACTTCCCATTTACACCCACTCTTTGTTTCCTGTTTCTCAACCAGTTTTTAATCCATAGGAGGACTTCCCCTCTTATTCCTTCATTGCTGAGTTTTCTCAACAGTCTCTGGTGAGGAACTTTGTCAAAAGCCTTTTGGAAATCCAAGTATTGACTTTAATGTTCAAGAGGCAAATGTTCAATGTTTATAGTAATGTTCAAGAGGCTCCTCCCTTGGAGGAGCATCTACTGGAAATCCCTGGCCCAAAGGAGATCCGGCTGGCCTCTACAAGGGCCAGGGCTTTCACAGCCCTGGCCCCTACCTGGTGGAACAGGCTCCCTAAGGAGACCAGAGCCCTGCGGGACCTTCAAAGTTTCCGCAGGGCCTGTAAAACAGACCTGTTCCACCAGGCTTTTGGCCAGCCGGGATAGCCATCAGACCTTCATGTCATCCAGGCCTTCCGTGGATGGGGTTGGGGGGAGGGAACTGTCGCCATATTGATTGTTTTAAATTACAGATTGAACTACTGTTTTACATTTTATTTTAAGTTTTTAATTATGATGTACACCACCCTGAGCCTACTGGGGAGGGCAGTCTAAAAATATAATAATAATAATAATAAATAAAAAACTGCGTTTATCCAATGAAATGTTCACAGCAATGTTCTGAGTTTGACTCCTACCTTTTTCTAGTCCACTGATCTGATTTTTAAGGGTGTCCCGTTCAAATTCTGCCTGTGTTTTATGCTCCTCCACAACACGTAGTTTTCGCTGCATAAGCTCTCTTGTTTTAGAAAGCTTTGAAATTTCTTGACGCATTTGAGACACCTCATCCTCTCTTACCTATGTAAGACAAGCAGTAGAGATACAATAGTCACTACAGAATTTATCAGCACCTAGCTTTTCTGCGACTTGTATGTCTTTGTACTAAAACAAATAAAACCATGACAGTAATAGCCACTGTCATTTCCAATGAAAGAAAGGTTACATGAAGTACACGAACAGCATAATCTTAAAAACACTTTCCTGGAAGTAATCCTCAACAAACAGATCTGAGTAGGAGTCTGAGTAAACCTGCTTATGGTTGCTTCATCCTTTACTGTTCCCAGTTTATCCTCTGAGTTCATGTGTTTTTTAGTACCGAGGAAATATTTGGTAATACAGCTACCTGAAACTGACTACCTTCCTGCAGAAGGAAGAACTATAGCTCCTCCCCTCCATCTGAGTAGTTTCCGCTCAGTCTTCCCATTACAAAAGGCTACTCAGTTTTCCGCAAGCAAATTAAAGGTTGCAGCTCTCTTCTTTTCTGTCAATCATTTTGTTTGCAAAAGGCAAGTGAAGAGGAACAAGAAAAAGGTGAGAATGTTAAATCACACCTATCTTTTCGGCATGTGTGCATGCATATCTTTCTATGCAAATACATCTCACGAATGAGACTATGCGAGCACTCTTGAGTTTTAGCAGCAGCGGAAGGCAAGGAAGGAGAAGTTCTCTGGGAGTCCTGGGAAGGCTAGGCAAGTGGTCAAGGCAGGACCCAAGAGCAGGCAGCAAGGGGGAGTGAGCAGAGAAGCAGAGGGGGAAGATGAGACTTTCCCTCACAGTTCATGGCGCCAATGCTGGAAGAAAGATATGATCATAAAGAAGAGCAATTGTGCTGATCTGTTTTATCAAAAATTCAAAAGGGCCCTGTAGTACCTTGAGGACTAAGGCATGCGTTTCCATAGGCTAAAAATAGGCTCTTGCCTATGAAAGCTTATGCTACGATCCAGCTTGTTAGTCTTTATGTGCTACAATAACTGTTTCTTATTTCACAGTATATGAAGTATACCCAAAGGAAGATCACTGTTTTTATAACATTTTGTAATAACTTCTTTTGTATCTGCTATTTTCTGGTCTGTTTTTGTAATCTTGACAACCTATAGCTCTCAAATTGAATCCTTATGATACTGGATAAATCGTTCTGGATATGCTAGTAAGTTGTTTTCATTTTTATAACCTACAGTACCCCTTGAAAGAGAATTTTTTTTTATCAGAAAGTAACTTCCTTGACTTAGGAGACCAGATTGCATTTCGTGCAAATGTAAACTTCTGTCAAGCTACAGTTGACTTATGGAGACCCTGTGGGATTTTCAAGACAAGAGAAATTAGGAGGTGGTTTGCCATTGCCTGCCTCCGTATGGGCTCAGAGAGTTCTAATAGCCTTCTGCACCAATTGGAAATTCTGAGTTGATTTTGAGGGAATACAGTTGTCTAGTCTCGATGTTACTGTGGTATGGATCCAGGTGGCCAGATCAGCCAGATCAGGGTAAGAGGCCACCCTGAGGGCTAGGCTAAGTTGGTAGAAAACTTTTCCTGCAGCTGCATTAACTTGCTTCTCCAAAAATAAAGTTGGAGCCAGCATAACCCCGAGGCTTTTAACAGAGTCAGCAAGGTTTAATTGAATGCCATCAAAAGTAGAGAGAGCAACGTCCTTCAAGACCTTCACCTTCCCCATCCTCTTTTCAGAGTTTAGTTTCAATTTGTTCACTTTCTGCCTGCCATCTATTTAGGATTTCCACTGCAACACCAGAAGATTTGGATAAAGATATACAGACTTGCATATTGTCAGCATGTTGGTAACAATTAACTCCAAAACTATGATCATAAAGAAGAGCAAAGATTTAACCCAAAGGCTTTACATGAATTTTGAAAAGCACAGGGGATAGAACTGCACCCTGCTGAACCCCACAGGATAGATTGCATACTTATGACAACCTTTGAGCTCAAGTGGTTTGCCATTGCCTGCCTCTGTGCATCAACTCTGGTACTCCTTGGTGGTCTTCCATCCAGATCTTCCATTCAAATGATAACCCACGCCAACCTTGCTTTGCTTCCAAAATCTGATAGGATCAGGCTAACCTAGCCCACCCAGGTTGGGGCAGTTACACCCTTTTAAATTGCAGCCAATGGGTTTAAAAGGGTGTAACTTTGCTAGAGTAATTGCAGTGTCATACGGTCACATGACTGACACTCAAAAAAGGTCAGATATTCAGATATGTAAACATACAGAAACCCCATTATGTACCATGTTACTTCTGAACAGAGATGACTAACTTACAGAAAGGTAAAGTTGGACTTACTCTCAGCTCTGAGTTTTTCTGCTGGTTCTCTTGCATGAGTTGTTCAATGGCCAAGCTGTGCTGTTCATTCTCTTGCTGGAGTTTGTTGTTTCTCAATGTAAATTGTTCCAGTTCTTTTGTGGCTCTTTCATTCAGGATCTGTGAAATTGTGAAACAAACCCAGCAGATTTGATTGCAGTCTGATTGCTGATCTTATTCAAATAAACACATATCCTTCAAGTGTCTCCAGATTTTCAACAAAATGAGAACACTTCCACAATTTACTCAATCATTTTTACCAGTAATTAACATAGTAATACACTGAGAACTGTGATAAATGTTTAGCAATTGGAGGGAGGGTGACAACTCATGATGAACAACAACACAGCATATTTTTCCCCAGGATCTTTGCAAGAATCCGCCCCCCCCCCCCCAAGGTGGTAGATAAATATTTTAATTCCTATTTGCCATTTAACAGCCACAATATATAACAACACATACTGTAACAACTGGGCATCTCAGGGATTTTAGCTGGGTGAGGTGAGGTCTTGGGACACTGGGGCGGCCCTCAGGCACATTGCTTCAAGCAACTTTATATGCTCCATATGCTTGCAGTAATTTCATATGTGCGTAATTTTTTTGATGCTACACCAAGTACAGACAAACCCTAAGCATGCGTAACAAACAGAGGTACACCAGATCATTTGTATGACACCTGCCTGCCTTGACCCCAAAGGCAGGGATGGAGTTGAGTTGTGACAAGATCAGAAGTGACACTGCAGCATGGCAGGATGCCATTTTGGCCTCTATATTCCACCTCCCACTGCCTCGCAATAAGTGGCAGTAGGGAACTAAGGTCAAGGGTCTCCCAGCCTAAGTGGTCATGCGGGGATGCAAGGGCTTTAAACCATGTGAATGGCCCTCAGTGCCATGCACATGGTTGCACAGTATTATTTTGTCAGAGCTGGCTTGCAGTTACCATCCAGAATATATAATCTTGGCAGTGTTTTTAAAAAGTCTAAAAGTTTAAAAATAGGCAAGCCTATTCTATAGCCCTGTGTAAACAATTAATTTTTGATTGATTTTACTGGAACTTTCCACTGAATTAACAACTGTCACAGAATTCTACCCACATCCATTTTGGGACTGGAAGGAGAAAGGGATCATACATTTGCATGACACATGGAACTCCTAAAGAGTTTTGCTTTAGGAAAAACTGTTCTACAATTACCAGACCTCTTTGGTTGTTTACTAAAATTACTTTTGTGAGAGCTACACAGTATAACAGAAAATGGTTTGAAAAAATAAACTATATTCTTTTCCACCAAAAGAACTCAGGAGATGTGGGATTAAACTGCCACATATTCCTGGACCTTCTTTGTGGTGAAATGCTCCCCTCCCCCCCAGCCAGGGTCCTAGAGTTCACCATCTCGCCCCCCACTTCTGATTCTCTCATAGCGTTTAAGTTATGTAAGCGCTGCTTTCATCCAAATCATTATTTCCTGAACTAGTAAACGTATAACTTTGAAAAAAATAGCACTTATATTGCCCCAGACAGCTAG
The DNA here is from genome assembly GCF_021028975.2 of Sphaerodactylus townsendi. Lineage (NCBI taxonomy): Eukaryota > Metazoa > Chordata > Lepidosauria > Squamata > Sphaerodactylidae > Sphaerodactylus > Sphaerodactylus townsendi. The sequence continues at coordinate 60,541,846 of NC_059432.1, forward strand.
TAGCAAGTCTTAGTTTTCTCTATAGTTGTGCCGGCCATTTTCCTCGCCATTCAGCAGGCTCCATGCTGCTGCAGTGAGGAAAACTGATTTTTCTGTACAGTAAGAAAAAACCTTTATACCTTCTGCTCTTTGAGTTGTTGTTCAAGCCTCAGGAGTTCCTCCTTGTTTTTATTCAACCCTTGCTGCATTGCTTTCATTTCATTCATTTTGTTGTCCAAATCAAGGTGAAGCTGTTTCAGTTCCCGCTCTATTTTTTCTTTCTTGCGGGACTCACGTGAAGCCTCATTCTGACGCAACTGGATTTCCTGGTTGAGCTGTAGTAGCGACATAAGGAAAAATAACAGTGCTTTGTCCATATTTCAGTGGAATAAATACAGTATACTCACTGATAGTTAACTATGACAGTAGATAGTTTGTAACATCTGAAGGCTTCTGGAAAATGGGCATGTGATAGGCAACATTCAAGTACAAGAAGATGTAAGAGGAGACTATGGTGGACCCAGCAAAGGATCTGCTGAAGAAATTGGCTTGAATGGGAAAGTTGTTCATCAAACCACTTCTCCATTAAAGAGAAGCATACAGTTTCCAAGGATGAAGAAAGAGGCAAAGAGCCTAACAATGAATGATGGATGAGAAAGGATGAGCAGGTCATAGAGGAAATGGTAAAATGATCAAAATAACAGGTGATAGGCAGAACTAGTCTCTGGATCATTACTCCATGAGAAAGTCAAAAGCTCCAGTGTAATGTCTGCAGAACTTAGCTAGCACTTGAAAAAGTAAATCAACTGTACATGATACAAAATGATCTGCTTAAAGTATAATTTATCTCAAGCTGCACCTGTCAGATTATTTTCTATATTGCTTTTATTGTCACAGGAAAAACAGCATTCCCAAGATCAACTGAGGAAAGACGTCCTGTCCTGTTCTAGCTTCACCAAACTTGGAGCTAATAGAAAATAGTGGCTACCTCTTTGGGAGTCCATAACTTTGGCCTCCATGATCCAAACTTCACCAAACTTGGGGGGCATCATTAGGACACTCTCCAGATGATACCCTGAAAGTTTGGTGCTGCTAGCTTTAAAAATTCTGGTTTGTGTTTTTCACCTCTCCTCCACATGAAGCCTGCTGGAGTGAGTGGTGAAAAACACAAACCAGATTTTTTAAATCTAGCGGCACCAAACTTTCAGGGTATCATCTGGAGAGTGTCCTGATGATGCCCCCCACGTTTGGTGAAGTTTGGATCATGGGGGCCAAAGTTATGGACTCCCAAAGCGGTAGCCACTATTTTCTATTAGCTCCCATTGGAAACAATGGGGGATAGGGGCACCCCCTTTGGGAATCCATAACATTGGCTCCCATGATCCAAACTTCACCAACTTGGGGGGCATCATCAGGACACTCTCCAGATGATACCCTGAAAGTTTGGTGCTGCTAGCCTTAAGAATGCGCCCCCTGCAGGCACCCCCAGAAATCCCCCATTGACAGCAATGGATTGTGTAGATGTAGAACAAAGAATCTTGGACAAATTTCTGGGGGTGCCTGCAGGGGGCGCATTTTTTGACATATTGGCACCAAAATTTCAGGGTATCATTAGGAGACTGTCCTGATGCTACCCTCCAGGTTTGGTGAAGTTTGGTTTGGGGGGGCAAAGTTATGGACCCTCAGAAGAGTAGCCCCCATCTCCTTAGCTCCTATTGGAAACAATGGGGGATAGGGGCACCCCCTTTGAGGGTCCATAACTTTGGCCCCCCGAACCAAACTTCACCAAACTTGGGGGGTAGAATAAGGACAGTCTCCTAATGATGCCCTGAACTTTTGGTGCCGATATGTCAAACAATGCGCCCCCTGCAGGTCAAAACGTGACTAAACACCAAAAAATAAAAACGCACCCAAAATTCCTGGATTTTCCCACAGATTCGGGCCAGTCTGAATCTGCAAGGTTTGGAATTTGGCCAATCCGAATCCATTGATCTGAATCTGGGCCGAATCCGAATTGGAACGAATCTGGCTGGTATTGACCAACCCTAACTGCCAGCACCTTTTTCCTTACATCTTTGTAATATAAAGGGTTGGGAATTCAGAAGAACTAGAAGATGTGGCAATGGATCTTGGCACAGTAAGGAAAATTGCTTGCATGAGAGCCCAACAGCAATAAAATGGTGCCAGTACTGGCATAAGAAAAAAAATGTGAACTTTCCTATCCAGATCATGTTATTTCAAAAAAGAACATAGCAAAGGTTTGGGAAAAATCAGAGCTGGGGAAAATCAAGAAAATGGACCATCACAAGATTATAGTGTGTGGATGCTCAAGAAAAATAAGCCCACCTACATCCATGTGGATACAGTATTAGTCAATACAGTATTAGAGAATGAACATTTAAAACTATGGCATGCACAAATGGTCAAGTGCACATCTGTATAGTAGGGCACTACTAAGATAGTTATAGAGACAGCAATGGCAATGGATCTGAATTAACTGAAAAATTAATTCTCCAAAGCAGAAAAACCATGCTGATTGAGCAGGTAGAATTGGCAGATAGGAAAGGCACCAGAGATGGCACACAAGCTGCTCCGAACAAGACAAGTCAGAGATCAGTGGAAGAGATGAAAGGTACTGATGATGCCTTGTCGCTGATGACTTCTTGCTGAGCTGCCTGAAAAGGATCTGGGAAGTGAAATAGCAGATGGCAGTTAATAGGGGTGAATTGCAAAGGTGGAGAAGTGTTGTTAGTGTATACAGTCAGTCTAGGCGACGAAGTAATCCACATAGGAAAGAAAAAAGTTTCTTTTTCTTTTTGTTTGTTTTAAAATGCTCTTCTCATCGCAAAGGAAAAATACTGGGCCACATGACCTTTGTTGTTAGTGTATAGAGTTGGGTTAGCGCAATAATGAGGCAGAGGCAGTTGCTTATAGAAAAATTGTTTAGTTACAAAAAAGGGGAAGGGTAACTTGGAAAAACAAGACAAGAAAAATCTAGCTGATTAGCTAGCTCCTGCATGGATCTTGCTGGTTGACTATTACATGGCTAACAAAAAGCTACTACTGAGCATGTGCAGACTGTAACAAAGAATATATATCTAATGCCTACGTGTGGGACTGCATATAGCTCATGCCAGGTCTGCTTGACCAATAGGTATCAATTACCTGGTCAGTGACTTCTGACTTCACTAACTAATTAGCATGCATCAATTAACTCCTTCATTACTGGATTGTGTGACTGGCACAATCCCATCAAGAAGCCTTCTTGACAAAGACAACAATGACAGCAATCCGTGTAGTGGGACATACCTGAGAAATGGTAGAGTCTGCCATCATTTTTGTCTTTTCTGCCTCTGTTTGTTGGTCTGTCATATTTGCTATATTTTCTCTTAACTTCACAACCTCTGACAAAAGCTGGTCTCGCTCCTTTGAAACTTCATCCTTAAATCTTAGCAATTCCCGCATGCTGGAAGAAAAGAGATCCAAGTCAGTTATGTCACAGCTTCCTTGGCATTCTCAGTAAAATATGCTTTGTGAAGAATGGGAGTTTGAAGAGAATTGTTTGGCACTGAACGCCCCTTCCATTAAGCCCACAAAAGCTGTCAGTTAAATTATATGTCAGTTACAGTTACTAAAAACACCCCGTTGTGATGGAAATATAACCTCCCAGTACAATAAATAATAGACAAGTAGTTTTTATTCAGATTAAAAAATAGTCATTCCCTCATAGGAAAAAAAATTAATCATCACAACATGCGTGTCATGTGAATGTCCCATTCCTCCCTCACTTTTCTTGTATTTTATTCAATCCACTACACGTGATTTAGTCAGTTTAGCTACCCTGGTGTCATAAGGATATTATATAATATATACAAATGATGATACATGATGATACAATTCAGAGAAAGTACACATAATTGCCACTGAAAACACTGTGACATACAATTAGACTTTGTGGGTTGTGTGGTATTTAAACAAAAAAATAGTTGCAATAAGCAGAGCTAACACTGACAACGATTCCATAGCATCCACGGCAACTCTGCCACCACCCAGTAACAATGCTGTATACCAGCAAGAACTAACACTCTCTGTTCATACAAAGCACTAATCAATGCAGGGCACCCTTTGTTGTACAAGTGAACAGAACTGAACAGAAGCACCACAAAAAACATCTGCAGCCACGCACGGCAGATCTGCCACCAGACAGGATTTTTAACCCCACCCCCCCCAGCTTATAACAGCATCCAGTCTAGTAACAAGTAACTTTTTGCAAAACCAAACAGGAAGGAAAGGCTGGTATTCACCTGGCACGATCAACTTAAAAGGTGGGCTTGATCATTCCACCTGGTCTCCACATTATTGACATCAGCTTCCTTGAAGGAAATGGAAGTTTCTGAGAATGGCTTCTATCACATCACATCCCTGTTGAGCTCCCTCCTCTGCCAAAACTCCACTCTCCCCAGGCATGTCCCCCAAATTTCCAGGAATTTCCCAAACCAGTGATGGCAACCCTGGAAGTAAGTAAGCAATACATCTGCATGGGGAATCCATACATACACACCAGGTGATTGGTGGCAAAACAGGCTCAGAAAGATAAGTCTGAGGGGAGTGGTAAGGAGCTGCAGTCTGGATGCAGTAAAAAAAGGCTGTGGAAAATCACCTATTCGTGAAGCCACTGAGTGAGATTGGGTGAGAGTCATTAATGTGAATATGACACTCCGCTCAGTATTTCATTTTCTAAGCTTCCTTGTGTATTTGTCTTGGTTCTGAATTGGTGCCTTAAAGCTGTGGGCAGGTATCTAAGACAGAATAAACTGAAGCTGAATAAAGACTGATATTTTAGAGGGACTGCTTGGGAAGACTGATGTTTTTGATGGACTAAATCCACTTCTTCTAGGTGGAGTAACACTGGCTTTTTTAGAGCTTGGGGATGCTCATGGATCCTGCCTTGATTGAAAAGCAGGCTAGCATGGGGGCCAGGAACACTTTTTCCTATAAGCTGCATTTGATTCATCAGTGTTCTTGTTACTTAGACCCAGCAGATCTAGCCATGTTGATCCATACTGATCTCACTATCCTATCTGTTTTCTTGGTGCCCCTTGCAGGGTCTGCTTCTTTGTACACAATATATTACCTTCTCAAACAGTTAATACCCTTAAATCCTTCCATGACCTAAGGCCCACATATCTGAAGGGCCAATTCCTTCCATGTGCACCAACTATGGTCATCAGACAGTCATCTGTTGCCTGTCCCACCACTTAGGATGGCCCATATGGCATCAACCGGGGCCCATGCCAGTTTCATCATGGCTCCAATTCGGTGAAATGGAAGATGTGAGGAGGGATCCTATTTGGAGATCTTCAGGAGTGCAAGTGCCTTAAGGGGGTTTGAACAACAGGGAAGGATTGGGGGTTTGTTATTTTATCATTTGTTTTAGCCGGGGATGTTAAGCTGCCTTGAATAAAGAGGAAGGGAAAGCTATAAATGCTTTAATAAATAATTCTACAGGCTGCACACAAGAACTCACATGTTTCAGTGAGCCTTTATATAAAGCCAGCACAGTGTAGCGATTAGAGTGTCACACTAGGACCTGAGAGACCCAGGTTTGAATTCCTACTCTGCCATGGAAGCTTAAGGGATGATCTTGGGCCAGTCACACATTCTACCTCACATAATTGTTGTGGCAATAAAATGGAGGAGAGGAGAATGGTGAGAACTACTTTGTTTCCCATTGGGGGAAGAGGTAGGATATAAATGAAGTAAACATAAACAAAATTTCAAGAGGAGATGCACACAACAGGAGGTGTGGAAACAGTATGGAAACCTGGCCGCACGCGAATACGACATTGTGTGAAAATTTCAAAGCAATCGGTCCAGTAGTTTGGGAGATTACCTGTCAGCAGAAAAATGCACTGATAGATTTTTATATATATAGATTGATATGCTTATAGCTGAATATCCACATACGTAAATAAATATGTTCAGCAAAGGCCAGTCCACTTTGTTTGCAACAATATTTGCAACAACTAGACACAGGCTTGAACTTTGTGTTATCAGTCAAGAGAGGAACGATATCTGGTTCAGGTTCTCATTGGATTCTCTTGACAGGCCACAGGAGTATGTGGGACCATAATCTGTTTGGCATCTTTTTGCTTCCAGTGCTGTTTTAATTCAGCATCTTAATCTAAGCAAATTTAAATTTTGCCCCTGCATCTTACCTCTTCCATTTATTCTTTTTATTACCCTTTCTCATCTGTGTTTTCTGGCACGTGTGACCTTTTGCTTGCTTTGTTCTGTTAGGCTCATAACTGTATAAAATCACCATGTGTGAATTTGCAGCATTACGTTCTAGATAGTGAGGTATTGCACAGTGAATAACCAAAGGCCTTCATCCTCACTGACATGGTAAATTGTGTCTGGGCTGTGTACCACAGTCTATAACTCCTGTAATTCAGGCAGAATCTTCCCACTTGCATTTCTATTCCTTCCGGAACAAGCTGACCGCACAAAGAGGTCTGGAATTTTAGGAGGAAACTAGGCCAGACATGCTAGTTTTCTGTGAGAAGGATTTAATTTTAATATCTGTTTTGTGTTGGGATTTTGCAAGTGTCTGTGACAACTCAGTTATAAAAGGGTTAACTGTCTGTAAACAAGTTGCTGAAGTCACTGTTTATAAACTGATCTATTGATTAGCTATTGGTCAGTCAGATAGCCATTGCTTATATGTTGGTGAGCACGTACGTCTGAAGTTATAAAGTTAACTCTGTTTCTTTGAGCAGACACGACACCACCACCATGACCATGAGCACGAGACAGCAGATTGGTACCAAGATATAACCAAACATGCAGTAATACAGATGTGTAACAGGAAAGAAAGGATTTCTTATTTTATCTCCATGTAACTCTCCCTTTATAGTTAGTAAACTCATATATAAAAAAGCAACCGAGTTAGTATAACTCATATATAGTTAGTATAACTCATATATAAAAAGCATGTTTTAATGACTGTTTGCAGCATACCATCAATCAGAATACTTCAATGGGCAACATCCCACATCCAGACACAACTCACTTGTGCTCTTGGCCTAGCGATAATCCGGATCCTTGTTCTACTAATTTAGTCAAGTTCAAGATTTCTTCTTTAAGGGACAAAATGGTGTCTTTCGCTTTCTGTTCCTTCTCATAGGCTGCATCCACCATTTTCCAGGCCTTTTCAATCTCCTAAGAATGTTAGAGTAAAAAATGCTGTGATACTTGATTTAAAAATGAACAATAAAATATACTGTACCAATGGAATGAATGGAAGTTTTCTATTTTCTTTCATGCTGATTTCTAACAGTGTCCTAACCCAGTAGTCAGTTCCATGGGGCCAGTAAATGTTTACTGTGAGACACCCAAGTCATATCAAGGAGTGTGGAAATTTATTTACAATATTTCACAGTTCAAAGTTCTTTATTTTCAGTTATATAAACTCTTGGTTAAAACTATTGTATGTGGGCTAAGAGCCATCAAGTTGCTTCCAACTCATGGTGACCCTATGAATCAATGTCCTATCATTAACAGTCTTGTGCTTGTCTTGCAGACTGAGGGCCATGACTTTCTTTACAGATACAATCCATCTCATGTTGGGTCTTCCTCTTTTCCTGCTGCCTTCAACTTTTCCTAGCATTATTGTCTTCTCATTATGAGACCAAAGTACGGTAGCCTCCGTTTAGTCATTTTAACTTCTGTTGATGGAATTACCTATGGTCAAAAATGCCCTCATAATTACTGCCTATATTCAGGTGTTAATGAACTTTAAAATACTTTAGTATCCCTCTTTATCCTTATCTGCTGTCCCCATAAAATATTGCATTATTTTGCTCAGATTTCATGTGATTAACTACTTACCACTTCACAGCAGTGAACTTTATTTCTGAGAATACCACACTTGACAATGTGTATAAGATTTATCACATCCTGGAAAATGTTTTCTTAATTCCCCAGGATGGGGTAAACCTCGCATCTGGAATGGAAGCTCGTTCAGAAAAAAAAAATCTAGGAACAACTGCAGTGCCCAAAAGCTGCTTAAACTTTTTGAAATGAAATTGATTTCCAGGAAAAAAGTTCTACTTGTATTCAGGCACAAAGACACTCCTATGTTGGTCAGGAGAACGGTGGGCATATAAATATTTAATTAAAACAAATGATTGCGGAAAGAATATTTTAAGGGAATATTGCTGATCTCATGACATTACAATCCCACAGCATGTAATAGTTCCTCATTCCTAAAAATTGCAGTTCTAAAACTGATTCCTACAATACCACAGATTTCTTTGTTTATTTACATTATGGCAAGCCAAAGTAAGAAGACTCAGTAAAATCACTGGAAGACTTTTCATTTACTTTAAAAGCTGGCTACATTGTTCAGCCTTCAGTTCACAATGTTACTTAGGTTCATATTGTCAAAGACATCCCAGTGCCTCACAGGAATGTTTTGGTACATAATGATTGTTCAGCTTCCCTGCACATCTCTCCTTCTCTCATTGACACAGTCAATGGGAACTGTACGCTCAGATGAAGGACAGTATATTAATAGCTGAACAGACTTTTGCTTAAAAGGACTTTCTCATTAACTTTGAATAGAGTACAACTATGCACAATGTTATTTAAGTGTTCTGTTGATGTTTGCCTTAATTCAAGCAAACAACGTAGCTTCTTCCTGAATGAGGGTAAAAGGACAAAATGTTATTGTAATGGTAACCTAACTTTAAAAATTGTGATTCACTGGAGATACAAAATACAGAGATTATAAAATCTGTTAGATAATTACAACACAACTTTGGCATTTTACTAGCTGTGGTAAACTCCTGGATTAAATATCCAATTACATGACAAACATCAAGGCCAATCCATATCAAACTAGAATACTATGAACATGGATTGAGTAGATATGTTCAGTTTGGCATAACGCACCAGTAGTAATTATTTTTTCACAAAACTAGTTTCTAACAAAATTCATATTCACCACTTCATCTTTCAAATCACTTTAAGTACCTCTTCAGTAACACAGTAAATTTGACTTTACTGGAGATTTTCTGGCACATACATGGTGTGAAACAGCCACCTAACTTCTTCACTGAATGTTGAATTCAGCATGAATTCATTCAACCCAGTTTCTCAAAATGTAACCTTTGCTGGATGAACTGACATAATTCACAAACCTCTAGATAAGGAATCCAAGATGAGGCAGTGAAGGCAAGCAGGAGCTACCACTGGAAGAGAACAACAGGTACTGCATGTATGCAAGGAGAAGGAGAGAAAGGACTGTAGGTTGCTCCCAGAGAAGAAGCAACTGGGTGGGCAGGGAGGAGGAGGAAGGGCAAGAGTGAGTGGGTGCTGCCACCGCTTGAAGAACAGGTACTGAAGGTGAGTAAATGATTGGGTGGGGATGAAAACAGGAACCACCACAACCACAGGCTTCAGGGAAGCAGGTGAATAGATGGAAGAGTGGGACCTGCCACCATGGTTGGAAAACAGGTGCATCAAGCAAATGAGCAGGGAGGGGGAAAGATGGGATTCCCTCATGAGTCTCAGCAGTCCTCCACTTGCCTTCTCTAGACTACACATGCAGTAGAATGAAGCGGCAGAATCTTAAAATGTTAGAATGGACTGTACCACTTCAACTAGAAGGGGAGATGGAATGACACTTCATGGTGAAAGTCACCATACTTGGTAAGAATGAGTTGGCACATATGGAAGAGGAACAGTCAAGCTTTTGCTTTTTCTCTCAGTGCTCTATTTTTCTTCTTACAGGAAAAGAGCATTGAAGAATGTGTCCTCACATCTCTAATCTGAAGTGGTACAATACATTTCATCACACCACAAATTTAGCGCCTCATTCCACTTCATTCTGCTGCATTTGAAGCCCAGGCATGAGTGAAGATTTGTTTCAGCATTCTGTTCTTCAGCTGCATGTGGTTATTCTCGCAATGCATAGTGTAACAAACCATTTTTTCCCAAAGCAACTGGTTAATAAAATGCAGCAAAATGACTACTTCTGACAGAATTAGTTTCCACACTGAAATTAAGCATAGGATTTCAAGCCCTGTAGACTTCAGAGAGGACAGCTAAATCATTTCATGAAAAATGCCACTGTAATGCTTAGAAAAGCATTGATATAGTGGACTTCTACTATGGAAAGGGAAATCAGTCTGTAACAGCTGCCCTGAAAATCTTCCAGGCAAAGCTCCTGCCCAAAATTCTTTATGGGATCCCAATATGGATTGGTGATTTCCAATCTGACATCTAGCAAATTCAATCACAATTCCTGAGAAGGATACTGGGAATTCCAAATAGCGTTACTTATCCAACTCTGTGTCTTGAAGCTGGACTCTCTCTAGCCGAGACTGAAGCCTGAATTGCCACCATAAAATATTGGCTCAAGCTAGATTTCAGAACCCCTGATGGTGACCTAAATATAAATCTTTTCAAAGATCAGTCCCAATTCTGTTGGTTCAAAATTAGATCCATAGGGATCAATTTGGACAGCATAGGAACTAACAGTGAATTGTATATCTTCAATCTAATCCGGGACAGACTGAGGGACCAGAGGCATCATTTTTTCTATCCAACAAAGGCAGCCATATGCTCCCCTCGTTCCCTTGGAATACAGCCAATTTACAGATTCAGAGCTAAATACCTTACACCTTTGTCATCTACCAAACAACGCCAAGCATTCATGCTAGCACGTTTAACAGCTTTCCATCAGCTGTCACCTCTGGGAGATACATTCAAATTCCCAAACAACAAAGATTATGTTGCTGTCACCTCTGGGAGATACATTCAAATTCCCAAACAACAAAGATTATGTTGATGTGGATGCGGATTACCAGACACCATATCCAATGTCTTTTTGGAGTGCCATCTTCATAGGAATGTGCGTGTGTCTCTGATTCATCCTCTGCTGAACTCAAAGATCACCCACTCTAGTTTTCAGGCTATTCGCTTTTTGTTAAGTGATAGTAGCTTGCTAATTACTTTGGCAGTGGCCAAGTATTTGGAAAATATTTTAAATACCTAAGTTTTAGAGATTTTACATGACTTCACATGCATGTATTTTGTGATAATCTCTCTTATGCCAATAAAGGTCAAATGAAGATATCGTGGACTGGGTTACCCAGTTACAATGGAGAAAAAGAATATCTATATGAATCTTGACACTAGCTACTGTGTAATATCCCTGCAGTAGCCGATTGTCAAACGCTCTCTTGCATTGAAGTTTTAAAAGTTCCACTTTAACTGTACTTTTGTAATCAGTATTTTCAACCATTGAAACTACAGGGACAGTCTACATTAGGCAAGCTAGACACCACCAAAATGTCAATGAGATGCAATTATGTCCCAGTTACACAGATTAATTTCATTTGTTGCAGCCTGAATTAGTGGACTAGTCGCTTCAAGAAACAGGGCCTAACACTCCTGCGCTCTAACCTTGACTATCTTGGCTTAGTATATCTTGCTGGAAGAGTTCAGGAGATAGCATAAAAGTACATTATATAAATATATAATGCACTTGTCTCTAAAAAGCCATGATTTCACACACACACAAAAGACCAATTGATTCAAGTTTTGAAGATCTAAGGATCTCCAACCCTCCAATAAGTCAAAGAAACTTTTCCTAAAGAAAAGTTATGCTGCACAAAAGTCATGTTTGTAGTAGAGTCAATCATTCAAGGCAAACTTGCTGTGGAAATGAAGTTAGTATCAAGGGCCGATCCTTCAGACTTTCTGGGACCAACTTGCACAGGCCATGCAAGAAGTTTTCATGCAAACAGCCCCTTCCCTTGCTGACTTTAGAAACCTTCCCGATGTATCTGGTATGATGTGGACCTCCTTCAAGCAGTGAGGTATGGTGGTGAAACATGACTCAAATAACTATATGCTGTTGCTGAGGCAATTTAACTTCCCCATCAACTAGCACTTCCAACGGCCTTTCCCCACTCTCTTCGATCCCCCCTATGCCGCATGCTGCTCTCAGCGCGCAGCATCCCAGGCGCGCGCCCGGGCATCCCCACGACCCCCGCAGTCATCAAAAGGCACCATTAAGAAGAGTGCCAGGGATGCCGCGTGCTGAGGGGGCGCGACAGCGGACAATTCGAGCTGACTCGCGCTGTCGCCCGCCCACCAATAGGTAAGGGAATGCAGAGGGACCCAGCGCTACTCTCCCCTCAAGTAAGCAGCGGGGCTTAGACAAAGTGGGGAAAGGCCCCGTGTCTCCCCATCTATTTTCCCCTGAAATCAACAGGAGTAAGTGTGGCTATACAGGACCCAAACATAGTGCAAATTTAAGTGTGCCCCACATCACCGATTTACATCTATCCCATATCAGGATATCTTCGACTCTGAATGGTGACAAGTCTTGTAGCACTTTAAAGACTAACATTATTTGATTCTAAAATAAGCTTTTCTGGACTAAAACCACAAAAGGCTACAACAACATTTGTTAGTTTTTATGCTGCTATAAGACTCCTGTTTATTTTTGCTGAAACAGACTAACACAGCTACCACTCTGGAATTCTTAGTTTGTGTCTTTGAATGATGCTTCATCCAGCAATCTCAGCTCCCACACAAATAAGTATTTTTTTAAACTGACACACACACAAACATACATTGAAAGAGACTCCACTGAAAGAATGGAGATGCCCAGGAGATGTCCACAGTGGAGCTGAAGCTGCCTAGAGCAATAGCCTTTAAGGGTATAACAATGAACAACTGTCACAGTTTGTGAATAGAAGGGGGAGATTGTGGAATGCTAATGCACAGCCCCAAACATTTAAAAATATTCAAGCACTCTGTAAATTGTGCCATATTGTGTTAAAACTTTTGGAAAGCTTTAGTTGTAGCCATATGTATAAGGCCTTAAAGCAATGTTTCCTGGTAGGATTCCACATCCAAACTTATTTTACTTTATGGCTTTCTTAACTTAAAAAGTTCCATCTTTCTCAGAATCTTGTCCTTCAAACTTCCCCTTCAGCATCTGCATCTACAATGAAAACCACTACCCTATAGTAAACCATACTGGTGGATTGCACCCCTTCTCCACGGTACTTTGAAGTAAATACAGGATCTCTATAAACTAGAGCTACACATTAAAATTCTAGATTCATTTTAAATATAATTTTAATGACTATAGTGACTTTCTAAACAATGTTTCTGTAAAAGTTCCATGAAAATACTCAGATCCTGCAAATATCTTCTCTGTCTATCAATTATGTATTTATTATATGATGTCCATTTACCCTTTTCAGTGATGTTATTGTAGTCTGATCATCCTGAGAGAGCTTCAAGGCAGTAGCCACTTTAGCAGAATTCACCACAATCTCTGCATTAAGTTCTCTGCATTTTGCCATGAGACGCTTTTCATTCTCGTAGGACTTTTTCATAATTGCATGGAGCTTCTCATATTCCACACGAAATTTTTCCAAGCTTTGATCTCCTGTAAGCTCATTGATGACTTCTTGGAAGTCTTTTTCCAAGGCTTCAAAGACATTTTCTTCTATTGCAGGCTTGTCATACCTTTCCTGGATGAAAGGAACAGAAGAATTTATCATACACTCACCAAAGGCATATTGATAATGATATATACCAAGAGATAGACATAATAGCTCCAAGGAAACTTCTTTTATGAAAATCATTGTGGCTTTTCTATTCGTTCTATTTTAAACACAATTCCTCTTTAAGAGGAAGAGGCAGTTTTTTGAATATCAGTTCAGCCCATCCATAAAGTCCTACCATTAAGAACCATGTCCTATTTATACTACCACAGTTACTAACTTTTGCTTGTACAATTCCTGAAGCTGTAAAGTAAATTATATTTTCACATGAGCAGTTAAATACCTGCCCAATCTTACAGATATACTCCAGACCTGTCAACACTGCTAATGCTGCCATTCTAGGAAGGCCAAAGAATTGGCAGGACATAATACATGCCTGGCTGGAATAAGCTCAGCAAAAGTTGTAAATAGCTGTACTGCCCCATGCAACATCCAAAACAAGGCCAAAAAAATCAATTACCTTCTATTAAGGCAAATCAAAATTACATAAGACATTGTACAAGTTTTCAAGTTCATCAGAATCCTTCATCAGGCTAGATATTACAAAAATTGAAAAATGAAGGAGAAAAAAATGATGAGTTCTAGATTTTGCAAGGGACAATTCAACTATTTGACAAGACTGGAATACTCCAGTTTTGCTCTACAATTCTGTTCTCTTTCTCTAAAATAGCAAGATGCTAAGTTTGAGTTGGTGATCAGTAGTCTAATATGATAAAGTTCATCTTAAATTCTGTTTATCAAGGGAATTTATCTAGGGAATAAATGCAAGTTTACCCATATTCACTCCTAATCTTATTCAACAAACAACAGAAAGCTAAATTAAATTAACTAAAGAATTACAAAGTATCTTTATTTTTCAAGCCTATGGTATATCCATGATGTGATGTAACTGGCATGTTGTCACTTACATCCTCAGCCTAATAGCTTGTATACCCAATTACAATGAAGGCACATGGACTAGAGATAATTTACCGTTATATTCATGCCACAAACTTCAAAAATATAATGAAGGTGGGCACTGTTCATATGTGGAGGAAAGTACCAGTGTAATCTATGAGAGCTTGTTCTGAAAACATAGCTACAGTCAGCCCTCTAGTTAATTGGCATATGTTGCCAATTGACTGCTTGTTATTCAAAGGTGGTCAGATATTGTAAAATATTCCACTAAGGTTCTCTCTTTTTTACTTCACTTTGATGTAATTTACTATGCTAACAGTTCCAAGGGTGAGAGAGTACTTAATCATTTAGCATTCAGGAGCAGACCTAGGAGCATAGCTTCAGCAAATGACTCAAAGTTTACAGAAAATGTACCTAACATTAACAATGATATGATAGTCATATTTCTTTTTTAAAAAAATAATGTTTTCCATCTCCTCTCTGCCAAAGCATCTGAAATATTCTCCAAAACCCTGTCCCACCCACCCCCTAGGAACAACATGTCATGGGGCATTTCAGTCTGCTGTGGGACACAGAAGAATCATGCATCACAGCCAGAAATTGCAGCCATGGAAACATTAGTCTGGATTCTAGAAGAAGAAGAAGAGTCTGGATTTATATCCCCCCTTTCTCTCCTGTAAGGAGACTCAAAGGGGCTTACAAACTGCTTTTCCTCCCCCCTCACAACAAACACCTGTGAGGTGGGTGGGGCTGAGAGAACTCCAAAGAACCGTGACTAGCCCAAGATCATCCAGCTGGCATGTGTTGGGAGTGCACAAGCTAATCTAGTTCACCAGATAAGCCTCCACAGCTCAAGTGGCAGAGAGGGGGATCAAACGGGGTTCTCCAGATTAGAGTGCACCTGCTCTTAACCACTACACCACGCTGGCTCTACCTATTGCATCAGAATAATTGTTAACTATTTTTATAATGCACAAGTATCAAAACTGCTGATGATCCAAATATTTTTGTTGTTCCAATTAAATTAATGTTCTGAAATACTTTTCTAATATTTGACAAAATTTGACCAGTCAACTGACAAATGATCTTTGATTAATCAAAGAGACAAACAAAGCATGTCTAGGACTGAATCAGTTTTGCATTAATAATTCAGTCACTTCATTTCCAACACTGATTTTGATCAAACGAGACAACAGGCAGCCTCCCTGACTCTCTCTGACAGGCAGCCTGTCAGTCTCATGAGACTTTCATGAAGAACTATTCAATAATGGTAGTACAGCATTCACAAGTCTCAGAAACCAGAAGGTACCACCATCATTCCAATCGGAGCTTACTTTCATTGGATAGTTTCTAGGCTACACAATAGACTATATTCCATTAACTATCATATATTTGTGAGCAAATGTTTCACTGTTTAATACATCTAAATTAATACCCTGAGTGTAGCAATGTACACATTTGGTGTGGATTGGGATCTACCACATATTATAAATGTAATAAATTAATGAAGTTTATGCAATTCTTAATTACTATAGAGGAAAAAATGCAAACCAGTCTTGTCATTCATGGTAAATGGCCCTTGATGCTGAACCAGTTACATAATGCAATTTGCTCCAGGAACAACTTCTGATTAAGTTCATTCTCTTTGGGAATGTAGGCCCAGCAGATCAGATAGTTAACCTATTTAAGGATATCTGAAGAATTCTAAAATATCTCAAGAAGGAGTTTTACAGCTGAAAAGCTTTTCCATATCTCATAGCTAAATCCACCCTCTTATAATTTAAAGCCCCTGCTCTCACTCTATCCCTTCTCAGTGTTCTGTAAGTTTATTGTATGGAGATAGATCAAAAGCCCTGTTGAACCTGGGGAAAGCAGAATTACATTAGTCTTGTCTAACAACATAGTGTGAAACAGACTTTTTTCTGTGATACACCTCTGAAGATACCAGCCACAGATGCAGGCGAAACGTTAGGAACAAAATTCACCAGACCACAGCCACACAGCCCAGAAAGCCCAGCAGAACCAGTTGAATCCAGCCGTGAAAGCCTTCAACAATACGTAGTTGTTTAGTTTCTCAAAAAACTAGATTGGTCTACAATACAAATGTGCTTAATAAACCCTTCCTGACCACTATCATCATCCAATTTTCATCTATGTTCTTAATAAAATTACTGTTATTCTTTCAACTAATATTTTTCCCAGTATAGGCCAATATATCACTCTTACACAATTACACCACCACCGAGTATACAACCAACAATGCAATATCTTACAATAAAGCCATTTATATTCATAATGGCTTAAAATTTAATGTGGTTCTCTAGACGTGATAAACTGCTTGCTGACAGAAAAATATGAGGGAAATTAAACTGGGGTAAAGATGTTTTGTGGGCTAAGGAGAGTAGTGACGCTGCCTCTGCTTTATTCTGCCATTTTGAGTTCATGCCAGATTCAGTTATTCACCCCATAAAAACTTGGTTTATTGTCCCCAGGTTTGCCCAGAGTATCAAGAAACACAGGCTGAGAACATTTCAATTAATAAAGGACAAAGCTAAGGGGAAAAGCAACTGCTAGATGAAAGGCCAGAAGGACTGTTTTGCAGCATGATATGAGGAAAACTGCATTAGAAATCACAAAGAAAATGGGCTCTCTAAAACAAATTCCAGTAGACAGAGCCAATATCCATATTCAGCACACCTGAGCAGACAGTAGTTTGGCAGTAATAAAAAAAAGAATTGAGAGACGGAGAAAGCAAGGTGTGGAAAACTCAAAATATTGAAATAAAGCAGATGAAGGAATGAGAGATCATAGGATAGAGAAGAAAGAATTTCAGGAGGAGAAGCAAGCAGCAAAACTAGGAGAAGGGGATAAAAAGTTATAATGGGGGGAAAACAGAAAAAAGATTGAGAGATAACAAAATAAGAGGATAGGATACGGTTGAGGAATATTAATGGAGGAAAATCCAAGATATAACAAGAACGGTGACCAGGGTGCTTCCATGTGGAGTGTTTTACATGCCTGGAATGCTGTTTCAGTGCACCTGTAATCCACAGGTCACATCAAAATCAGACAATATGTTGATCTTCACTGCAATGGGAATAATAGGATCTGCACAAATTCCACAATAACAACTAGTTACTGTGGAAATCCTACCCACTTTTCATTCAGTGCTATACTACAACACCATCAGTGAGTGACAGTTATATGAACAGCCCTATGGGAAGCTGAATGTGGGAGAAGTGCAAAATAGGCTAAAAGTCACTGATTTGTTAAAAGAAGGAATTATGAGAAGAGACTTGAGACAGTAGCGCTATTCACTAGTTACACTGAGCATACTTACAATCCAAGTACAGCATACAGATTTTTCTTTATATGTACATTGAGTGATTCTCATGTCACATTCAACACAAGTATTGCTCAACCACTCATCCACACATTTATCCAGGTTTCATTTGTAAAGTGAACACATGTTGGTTTTTCCTTACAAACAAGTGTACACATGTATACACAGGATGTGCAAGCATTCACTGTAACTTGTGAACAGGGCTACAGGAAAGAAGAGGAAGGAGTAGAAAAGGGAATAGAATGAGATGAAAAGCAGGTAGCAGTTAACAAGGCAAAATGGAACAGCTGCAAGGCAACCCAAGGGAAAATGTTAGAAGCAATTGTAAATTAAAAAGGATACAAGGGACTGGGCAAACCCACAGAGAACAGTTGCCTGACATTCCAATGAATGAGGTCAGAAAGACAGGTAAGAAATGGGAATAAGAGAATATTTACATTAGGGACATACAAATACTTATTATGTGGAACTTAGTAACAAAGAATATGCAAGGTTATTCAAGGTTACTAAAATATTCCACTTTTTGCCATCCCTTAACTACTTTTAACATATCAAAGAGCATTAAGGGCAATTAATATTAAAATTATTTTGTATACACTTGCTTGCAAAATATAAAAGTGTGAGCTCCAGAAGCTCAGGCCAATTCCTCACAGCATAATAATAATGGGTTACACCGTTATTTTTTAATTAGGTCTACTTTATTCTGTTTTTGTCCTTCATATGGGTGCCCATTTTCCATGAAGGAAATAATCAATTTTCTTTCTGCCCCTTTGTGTGAACCTGGATTTTTTTACAATGCAAACGCACAGGTGCAAACATCACAGTTTTCCTATGTTACGGTTGGATGTTCTACCACCACAGTCCCCCTTCCGCCCGCTGCCACCCTCTGCTAAGGGAACGCTTCCAAGTGGTGGAAAATCTACAGCAACCCCGGGAGCCTAAGCAGGGACTCCCCCTCCCATTTCTTCAGCATGGAAAAAAGTGTTGGGCTTTGAAACCACATCACATGTAAACATGAAGCATGCAACCCCTCCCTTTAACACTCTGATATACAAAATAATATAATCCATGCAAAAACGGAGCAAAGCAATATATCCCATCCACATCCAAAGGTGTGCATCTCCCTAGCTACAAAATAAAAAGGAAAGGAAACATGGCAGTTGCTCGCAACAGCCCCATTCATTGTGAATCTATTGCTGTACACATTTGGGTGAAATGATCCTCGCAGCCACTTCCAAGGGGAGAACACGTGTTTGGGGGACATTTCTGAAATGACAGGCTATCACACCAGTTGGTAGTTCAGCAGACACGAAACTGTCATGAGGTAGGGCAGGAGAACAGGTGGCAGGGCGTGAAAAATAAAGCAATGGGAGAGATGTACTATTTGTACTATTCCCACTGTTCAACCTGGGATTTTTCAAAAAGATTGTGATTTTGGCTATTTTTGAAAAACCCGGGGAAGGAACCTATGCGAAGTTTTTCCCCAAACCAGGATATTTCCCTTCGTCAACCTGTTATATTTGTACCTTGTGGAATTGATCTCAGAAAAAGACCCCATCCCCGGAAATGTACAAAAGAAAAAGATCAGGTCACCAGCATAGGTACAAAAATAGGTCATTTTAGGTCACAAAGAAAGCAATCGCAAGCAGGTCTGTTTCATTCTGTTCCGTGGTGCTTATTCCCAGGAAAGCATTCTGAGGATTTCAGCCTGTGTAAATCTCACGCAGTTTGTTACTTCAGCGGGAAAGCCTTATCCTGGAATAACTCTGCCTGTGACTGCTCTGAAAAAGCTGATGCTACATTCAAACTATGTGTAAGCGTGAACTGATAAATTAAATCTATTCCACCTTTCCCTTAGCAGGGCCGCAGAGGGAGGACGTGCAGACATTTAGATTGCCCGCTAATCCTCGCTTCCAAGACAATCAGGAGGTGGGAGAGAAACCGATATTGTTGGGCAGAGACCGCAGATACAGGGAAAGGAGAGCGCTGCAAAGGGGGAGCTTCGTCGAGAAAAGAAATAGAGGAAAGTGAATTGCCGACCGAAAGGGGAGTGGGGCTCACCTCAGTCATTTTTGCGGCGGAGGTGGGGGGGGGGAGCCCCCAGCGGAGGAGGGAGTAGAAGGAGAGCCCCCGCCAAAGGGGGCGGGGAGGGCTTTGGCTCCCAGCTGGTTTCCGCCGCTGTGTACAGCAGCGCCGCTTTCGTTGCCTAGCAACCACCTGCCCCGCCGATGCCGGGTTCTAGGAGACCGGAGGGAGGAGGCGATGATGATGGGCGAGGCGGGAAGTAAGGAGGGGGGAGGAGTCTTTCTCAAGCCGGAGCAATATAGGACCGGGAAAAATAAGGGTGCTGTCTGAGAAAGCTCTGCTTCGTCTTAACTGTAGCTAGATGATGTGATGTCCCATTGCCCTCCCCTCCCGCCTAGCAGCAACTTTCCAAGTCTTTCCCCGGCCCTGACATATGCGGGGATACAAGATCCTCATGTGGGAAAGGGCACTGATTCAATCCATTATGGTACAGGATAGTACTAAAAGTTTGCAAAACCTTGTGTTGTAAGAAACAACCTGTTTTTCCCAGATATTAAGCAATTCACACGGATAGAGGAGATAACATAAGAATGTAAGAAGAACCCCGTCATGGCCCATCTAGTCCAACACCCTGCCTAACACTGTGGCCATCCAGTTACTAGAGGGCAGACAACAGGGCATAGAGGCAAAAGCCTTCCCTGACTGGTATACTGCAGCTAAATGTGAAGGTTCCTTTTAGTCACTATGGCTATTAGCCACTGGCAAACCTATTTTACCTGAAACTGTCTATTTAAATCCAGCTATGTCTCTGGTAGTGACTTTTTAATCACTCATTAAGTAAAGAAGTATTTCCTTTTTGACTGTTCTGAATCTAGTTCTTTTCATTTCCATCAGATGCTCTCAAGTTTTAGTATTTTGGGAGAGGAAGAAAAAGTTTTCTCTGTTGTCTCTATCCAATGCATGATTTTATAAACTTCTAGCATGCTTCCCTTAGTCTTTTTTTTTCTAGGGTGGCTAACCTGAGGCTGCAGAGGCCAGACTATCCAGGGACACCCAGCTTGCTTCCTTAGCCACAGACCAGTCCCCAGTCCCTGGCTTTCCAGCTTTTTCTCATACAAAAGATGCTGCAACCCCCTAATAATCTTGGTTTCATTCCTTTGTACTTTTCCCAGTTCTACAGTGTCCTTTTGAAATACAGTGGCAAGAACTGCGCACAGTATTTTAAATGAGGCCATATCATAGCTTTATACAAGGGCATTAGAATATTGGCTGTTTTATTTTCAACCCCTTTCCTAAAAATTCCTAGCATCCAGCTTGCTTTTTTCACCACTGCAGCACACTGGGTTGACATAAATGGATGATGCCCAGTGTATTATAAACCATGTCAATTACAAACACCTAAAACAAAGATAAGCTACAATGCAGATGAAACCAAGGTAGTACAAGATGCCTGCGTGTAGTATATCTGTTTATCACTTCTGTAAGCACCTCTCTGCTCTGACCTGGATAGCTCAGGCTAGTTTGACCTTGCCAGATATTGAGCTTGACAGCTAAGTAGGATCAGCCCAGGTTAGTACTGTACTTGGATCAGAGACCACCACAGAAGGCCAGGGTTACTGTTCAGACATAGGCAATGGCAACATATCTTGGGGTCAACAAGTCATCTACACCATAAATCACAGTTCTAGGGCAAGAGTATAATTCTTCAGTGAACTTCAGACATTCAGTTATAGTGACAAAATTTTAATGTGCTTCATGAGCTGTTTCTAAGATATAAATGAATACACAACATATGCATTTTGGGAAATGGGGTATCTCTTAGGGCTAAGATAGACATTATAACAAAGAACAGCACTAGGTGGCAGTATGCAACCACAATATTATTGTGGTGCTACAGCCTGAGCACTAATGTTTGATGCTGAATGCTGAATATATTTGACATATGGGGGTTTTCTTTACATATTTTTGTAATAGTTCAGTGCTGTGCTAAGTACTTTCCTCACTGATTGTTTGTGTGTACAGAATTCCATAAATGGGCAAAGAGAAATTGGGTATTTACTCATATTCTGTGAGCAGATACTTTATTTTATTATTTATTGTCCTGAATCAAATGAACTGAAGGGAGAATAAAGAAAACATTCAGCAGCCAATCAAGAAGCAGTGTAAAAAGACTATAAACCTATTTACAGGGAATCCCCAAGGAGGCCCCTTAATTTGCTTATTTCCCCTTCCCTACACTATTTCCTCTTTCTTTCCTCCTAGAGGCCCCCATATCTTTTCCCCTTGCCCTGCTTTTCCCTCTTCTTCCCACGCACCAACCAATCTTTATTCTATCCCCCCACCCTAGTCTTCAGCTTTATTCATTATTTATTCTTATACCTCACCTCAGGGGGGACACAAACCACCTTACTTCATTCTCTTTTCTTACACTTTATCCTCAGCTGCAACTTGACCGCTGCAATCAAGGTTACCCAGTAAGCTTCCACTGGAGAGTGGGTATCAAAACTTGAGTCTCCCAGATCCTTGTTCAACACTCTAACTGCTACACTACGCTGGCTCTCTGTCCTCCCCACACCTCCCCCACAGCATCCTGTTTTAGGGAAAGGTCTGGCCAAGTTACAAAGGTTGTGTAGCAGCAAGTCTTTGGGGTGAGCTGTGTGGTGGCCACTTTCAAACCAACCAAGCTGTGCAAGTCGCAAAAAAGTTCCAGTTGTCCCTAGGCATTGTTTGGCATTGTCTAGTAGCTATTGCCACACCTGCCTGAGTTGCACAAATGGTAAAACAGCAAGTTCATTGTTGTGGCCTCTGTGTAGTCCGACATGGGACTGTACTTGTGCAGGCCAGCTGCAGAGCTTTTTAGTGAACATTTTAAGAGCTTTTATTGATTAGTTGAGTGCTCACCCCCCCCCCCTCCCCCAGTCACAAGCCTGGGCTAGCTACCTTTCTGTCCAGGAGCATGTGACCTGGGAGGAGGGGCACACTAATTCCCTCCAGGTCTCTCTTCACCACCTAGGTGCGTTGTTTTTGCTTGCTGTTAGCAGAGCTTGGTCATGGCCTGGAAAGGTAGTTTTGGACAGCTGGGGGGGGGGGGGGCTAGTTCGTTGTAGTTTTTCTTTTCCTATTAGTTCCTATATCAATTAGTGTAGCATGTTTGTTCATTGTTTTATTTTTTCAGGTTTGGAGATCATTTTTAACACCACCTCAAACCGAGGCAAAATGGTGCCCTCTAAATCTTGCTGCTCATATGGCACTTCTTTATCAGCCTCCAATGACCATACAGAGTGTGTCATCTGCCTCGGCAGGGGCCATGAACAGTCTTTGGACAAGGTATGCTCACGCTTCTCTAGTAAGGTGTGTAAGCTGTTGGGCACTCAGGGACAATCACAGTGGGTCACAGTGGTCTCAATCAATGGAAATATGTTTTTGAGGGTGATGACTTCAAACACAGGGGTTTGCCAATTCTGAAATCAACAGAACATGTCATTTTCCTCTTGGAATTCTATGGCGTGCTGTAGTGCTAGCTTTCTTTTAATGATGACGTCATACAGCAAGTCCACTGGCAGCCATGGAGTTTTCTGGTGTGAAAGAAGACTTTACATCTCCTATTGATGGGGGTGGGGGGGGGAAGAAGGTGCAGGAGGCTTTGTGCAGTACTCATAGGAGTGTTGACTTTTTCAAGCTCATCACACAGCTGTCCTGTTGGCAGCCATGAAGCAAACCATCTAGTGATTCCGCGCCTGAGTATTCAACATTCAAGGCAGGTTTTTGTAAACTTGCCTAATGCTCATGGCCATTGGAATACTTTTGGCTGCAAGCAAGGCTGGTGACAGGAAGAAGCATTTCAGTCTTTTATTTTTATCATTCCAGAGGGGAAAATTAGAAAAGGCAAACATTTAACTGGTTGCTGTGAAGTGTGCTTTTTTTCCAAACGCAAACTGTAGGACATGCAATCCATTAACCCCCTGCCTTCCACCCAGAGAACCTACAGAGAACCTAGGAGACCAAAAAAATAATTTGCATGGAGTGTCAATACACTTTTATTGCATTATAATAGAAAGCAATATACTGGGTGTGCTATGATTGGGAACCCCAGGGAAACCTAGCCCACATTCCTTGTTCAGCAGCTCATGTGGGCTTGCATAAGATGTGGTGAGAACTTCTCTAGCAGCCTTTCTCTCATTTAAATGATGCCTGTGATTGGGGTTGTACTCCACCAGACAGCAGGTATGCACAGCTTCAGGTTCTGGCTCAAGAGAATTGTATTATGGTTGATACATACTGTGGGTGTTCTTCCAAAATGGCATGACCCTTTTCCTCAGATATGTTGTAGAGGACCACACAGCAGTGGCATAGTGACACACTGGACATGCACCCCTGCAGGGGCGTGTAGAAAGCGGGGTGGGGGTGTTCCAAGGCATGGGCGGACGGGGGCGTGGCAGGGGCACAGGGTGCAGTTCCCCCTCGCTCCGCCCCTGAAACACAGACAGTAGTCCAGGATGCTTTCCAAAGTAAGAAGAGTTTCCTGGCAGAAACACTCTGTTGTCCATGGCACCACATATTGAGGAGTTGGTGAACACAAAGGCGTCATGGTTCCCCCTACTTTAACTAATCTCTGTGTCAGTGAATCTCCCAGTGGGTCCACAGTGCTTTGCAGTGGGATGGAGGAATAGTTCCTGGACCTCCCTCTACATGTTGCCAGATACCACAAGGCAATCACAAGGCAATTGTCCACTGCAACAGGTTTGTGCATGGTTGTCCTCTGCCACTGCAGGTGTACTTGCAAGGCTTTCATTATTTTGGTGAAGGTTTGGCGCCACATGCAGAAATTGTACAGCCACTGTTCATCACTCCACCGTGGAAGCAGGTAGCTCTCCTACCAGTCTGTGCTCCTTGGGTAAACCCAATAACAATGTGGCACCAGCACACAAGCAAGAACATACCATTGTATCTGTGCTGCTTGTGAGTGGTGAGCCATACTGTCCAGCAGTGCAGCCTGTCTTGCTGCTGGCCATCATCTTGGCAGGAATGGTTGTGACATACAAAGCTCTGCACCTAATCTGAATCCAGTAAAGATAAATCCTCAGAACAATCTGAAATGGCTAAAAAAATAATGTGGCACCATCAAGAAATTCAGTCAACGTACTCCAAATACAGAGATTCTCCAATGTGCAATCAAAATGGTATTCAGATTGCAGTTCATTTCTGAATCCCAGGAAACAAGGGAGGCACCTTTTCAAAAAGAAATTCATAGCCACAGTGACCAATCATAGCAGACAGAACAGACTCTACATAGATGATAGTGTGTTTTCTCATTGAGTGATGTGCATCATCAGCAGAGAACATGTCCAAAAAATCCCCCTCCAAAAAAAGAAAAATGGGGGCAAGCATCCAGCACAACCATCCACAACATCCACTGTGTTTTTCTCACATCTCAGCATGGTAAAATGCCATACAATTTACCCTCTGAAGTAGTCGTTTTCTCCAGGGCAACTGGTTGCTATAGTCTGCAGATCTGTTGTAATTCCAGGACATCTCTAGGCACTACCTGGCAGTATGCAAGCCTACTCCAAAAACTTAGGCTTTCTTCTGTTCCATTTGGCCCCATTATCTGAGTTTCTGCAGGCATTAGACCTTCTGACTAGCAGTTCCAGCACTGTGAAGCATTTCTGAAGGGAAATGGTACAACCTGACTCCCCCCATGAAGTCTAACTATTAAGGAATACTTGCAATGCTGGAAACAATTGGAGATTATCAAAGAGCTTGCAGTCACCAACTCTTCCTTGCTTGCTTCCAAGAAAGTCTAGTCCATTTACGCTTCTTCTGAGTTCTCCCGGTGTCCTCTACCTGGACTCTGTTTTTCCTGCAATTCTGTTGAAACTTGATTAGTCTGAGTTCTATGGATCTCTAACTCCTTAAATGACTGAGATATTGCAGTCTCCAGCCTTCCAGACACATGAAACTAAAACAAACTGAAAAAGGGGGGCAGGGTCTAACTAAGGGTCTAACTAACTTAAAGGGACAGGGTCTAACTAAGGTTCCCTCCCACAGAATACTGCACAAAAACAACTAAGCCCATTCTACTTAAGGGTATAACTGAGGTATGAACAAAGAAAATAGTGAGGGTCTCTCTAGGGGTATGACAATGATTGTTTGCTTATGAATTCTCTTTCTTGTTTTACATAATATACATGTGATAAAATATGACCACAGACAAGTTGTAAGGTACCCTGAATAACTATTAGGTCAAAAAGTATAGGTATAACATTTCCAGTTTTCAATATTGTTCTTCCCTCCTCCATTGTATTCCAACAACCATGCTATGAGGTAAATTAGGTTGACAGCATGTCCAGCCTAAGGCAAGTTTCCATGGGAAAGTGTGGATTTGAACATGGTTTTCCCAGATTCTAGTTTGACATTCTTAACCACTACACTATGCCAGCATAGTAATCAGATGTATAAACTGAGTAACTCTTTCTGAGCAAACTGTCTGGCTTCTTCCAGAGGCTGCTTGATAAATTTGTGGCACAGAGACTTGCGTAAACACAGATTTCTCACCCCTTGCCTATAATTCTAACATTACTCTATTTTATCTGATGCCATTTAACATTGTGTATTAAAGACAAAAATCAAAAACGTTTTGCTAGTATACAGAAAGCCCAGAAACTAATATTATAATAGCTATATGTGCACAACTCTGTGCAACTCCAATACCACCTTAAAGAATAACAACTTACTTCAGCAGAGCCTTTAGTGAGTCACTGATGAAGTTTGCTGGGACTCACAAAAGCTTATGCAGTTATGTTTGATTGCGCTGCTATAGATCGACACCTTCTGAAAATAATTATTCTCATTTTCCTTTCTGGATTTTGATCATAGCAGTTTCAAGTGCCCCCACAAGGAATCACACTTTTGACAATCTCGAACCCCTTTTTCTCACATTCAAATAGTTCCTGACATACTAGAATGAATGAAGAATATTTGCAAAGAGGGCGGGGAGGGGGAGCGCGAGTTTCTAACTTTCTTCATCTTCAAAAACCCGCATCTGCAGGTGGCGTTGCTTAAACTCTCCGCATTTCATGTGACTAAAAACCACGAGGCAGCAAACTCCGGAAAGATGTTGCTTTCCTCGCGTGTTGTGCAACAGCAATCAGGACTTAAGGTCGTCCACGATTTCCGCAGCAAAGTTCTGCTCTGTTGGGAATCCCGCAGAAATAAATTACCTAACAACTTCTGGCTGTTTTGCATAAATCTGCAAAAAGTTGAGAGCTCGGGAAAGTGAGACGACAAGCAGCGACTTTGAAAGTCCCTTTTGTCTTCCACCTTTAAAAGGTCCCGCGATTTCGTGGAAAGTGGGGGGGGGGCGGATTTGGAGAGTGCGACACCGACCTCCAGGAAATGAGTAAACAAGAAAGTGGCCGTAGTAACTGTCGACGCTGAAAATCAGGCTGGTAGGATGCTAGTGAAAAAAGGGACAAACATCTGTTGAACTCTTCTTGTTTGCGGAGGAGGGGGACAGCAACGGGACCTGAGTTCACTGTTTAATTCAACAAAAAAGTTTGTTGCTGGACGCAGTAAGTACAACTATGTCCATTCTCCTTTGGAAGAGGGCCATAAAGCGTGCATGGCTTTTGTCTTTGGGTCCGAAAATTACTGCGAGCCCAAACTTCGTGAAAAGGACGGAATGCTGTATTCGTTGCTTGAGTGGGCTTCCCCTCCATCTTCGAACTGACTCTTCTCTTGTTCTGCTTTCTTTGCTCCCCTTGCAGCAAGCAGACCTGGGAGATCGCCTGCTCTGTCAAGCAAACAAATGTGCCCCTTTCCTTATCCCCAGCTATGCGGCGCGATGGGGGTGGGATAAATTATTCCCCGCAGAGTCACAGGATAATTTTTTTCCTCTCCACCGAAAGGAAGTCGGTCTTGCATTCATTATTTTACAAAAGAGCACATTTCGAACTGGCTTAGGAAATCCGGATGCATGAGGAGACACACTGACAAAGAAGCTGTTCTGAACTGGTTTCTCTTTAACTTGCTGGTGGATGATGTTATGTTTGCTAAAAATGGAGTACAAGACAAGATGATCCAGGAAAGGGATTGTCCAATGGAGCTTTCAAATTTTGCCAGTTGTTTCGGCATCTTCGTTGTTCTATGGTGATGAGAATTTTAACAATTGGCTTTAATTATGTATATTTTACTTATAAACCCTGTTGATTTTTAACTTATTCTTAAGGTGTACTTAAGATCAGAGCTGTAAGGGCTATCCTAAGTACACCTATCTAAGCACATGGATTTCAGTGGGCTTGGAAAGGATGGGCCTGCACAATGCCAGTCTCTTCAGTAGTGCCATCTTTGATTTGGTTTTTCTGAAAGTAGGATTGTCATCAAGTGGTAAAGGACAGTTGTTGCTTTAAACTGTGTGGATAAAAAAAACAGAGAGTCTCATACTCAAACTAAATACTCTCCTGTTCTATCCCTGTGTTCTACAGACCATTTATGACACTTGCGGTCCTCCAGATGTTATGGACTACAGTTCCCATCATCACCTGCCAGCATGAGCAATTAACCATGCTGGTAGGGGATGATGGGAACTGTAGCCCATAACATCTGGAGGGCCGCAAGTTTGACACCTATGAGTGAAGCCATAGTTATTTGAACATCCATCAGATACTTATTGTAAAGTCTTTGGAAGACTTGGATTGGTACTTCTACTACCTTGAGCACATCTGTTACTGGTTCTCGTATTTGAAGATATATGCACTTCAAATATACCACTGTTTCCTCTTATAGCCAAGGGAAAATTTCAAAAAATTAAAATGTCTCTAGAGTAGAATAAGAATAAAGTGCTGTACAAATACAAAAGACTTTTATTCATGCTTAGGTTTCAGGTAACTTTAGTCTCACGGCAGCCATCTCTTCAAAGTTTTCTATTCAGCTACTGAAAGCCAAATATGGAGATTCTTGTTTTATTTGGATCTTCAGATTAATTTTTTAAGACTTTACCAACAGTTGAAATCAGATCTGCCCATCTTTAGATCTGGAACCAGCAGAGAGTTCTAATCTAAAGTCTATATTTTTATCATGAAACATGCACCAGATTAAATAAATAACGTGCTTGGAGACAGGTATATACAGGTGCAGCATATTAGGTGCAGATCAGGAAGTCCTTGATTTGAGTCATGGTTCATACATGAATTTACCACATACGCTGAGGCAAGCTATTATCTCTTAGATTTTGATCCTACTCCCACTGCAATATATAATGATGATAGTGTTGATTTGCCTTTACATTATCTTGTAATCCTTGTAGCAGCCCTGTATGAGTTGTGCTTTGAACACTTGAATGTAGTAAGCAATGTCGGCCCAGCTTATTATTTAGATGGGAGACAACTAAGAAACTCAAGGGTTCTACACAGAAGCAAGGAATAGCAAACCATCTCTGATTGTTTCTTGCCTTGAAAATCCTATGCGCTCACCATAAATCTGCTGTGACTTGCTAGCACTTTCAACCATCAGTAAACAAATGGTTCTCTTTAATGATATATGTGGGGTCTGGAAAATGAGGTGAATCTAGGGCAGGAACTGCACGTTAGGAAATATGTAACACAACCTTTGACCACCCTGCTTCTTTAAAGGAAAAAGCCACTTTGGGAAGGTATGACTTAGTCCCCGAAGCAGTCTGAGGGAAATGAGTGTTTAATTCTTCCCCCACCAACTATTCTTCTGCTACGCTGTCTCCCAACTCAGTCTCCTATTTTTCCTTTAGAGCTTCCATTTTATGAGGTACTCAGTTCTGTTTATTTGACCACCTCTGAACATTTCTTGCCTTGAAAGCCCTACAGAGTATTCGTAAGTTAGCTGCAAATCAATAGCAGTTTACAGCACCACTGGTTCCATTATTTCAATGGCAGCATGTAAAGGATTGTAAGTTCAGGTATATACTGATAATTTGGGGAAGGCACCATTCTGTGAGAGAAAGCTCTTTCCTGAAACCAAACTGTCTTCTTTCATAACATGAGAGCTATTGGAAACTACTTTCCAGAAATCAAGGTTTATGGTAGTTCATACATTCATAATAAAGTCATGTTAGCTGTGAATGATAGCATTATCACCATGGTTCCGTACATCCTGTTGCTTGGGGCAACTATCTGCAGTGACATTCCAACCTCTGGCCAAGAAATCCAGCAACCCACAGGTCCTTTCTGGTCAACTCCGTAATCAATGGTGCAAAGAAATTGGTGAGAGTTTTTCTTGTATTGTACTTTGGAGCAACAGCCATTTAAATTTTTTTGATATTGATACCCTGTTTTTCTCCCCAGTAGAAAAACAGAGTGGCTTACAATATCATTAACTGCATCAACAATCATGTTAGGTATGTTAAATGTGAGAGAGACTGACTTGCCCAAGACCATCACTCAACAAGCTTCTGTGGCAATGTGGGATTCACACCCTGATCTCCTAGATCTTAGTCCAACACCACAATCACCACACCATTCTGGCTTTGGGTCTGTTTTAAAGCTAAATGCAACAGTAGACACTCTCACCACCACCACCACCACCACCACCACCCCCCCCCCGCCCATCCCCACCCTGCTTCTCTCTCACACTGGGTCTAAATGGTCCCAAATTCAACATGGAAAGAAATTGTTCCCTGCTAAGAGTCCTTTGTATGTGCAGAAGAACATTAGACCTAGCCTGCTGGATCAGACCAGAGTCCATCTAGTCCAGCACTCTGCTACTCGCAGTGGCCCACCAGGTGCCTTTGAGACTTCAGTGCAGGATGTGAAAGCAATGGCCTTTTGCTGCTGCTGCTCCTGAGCACCTGGTCTGCTAAGGCATTTGCAATCTGAGATCAAGGAGGATCAAGATTGGTAGCCATAGATCGACTTCTCCTCCATAAATCTGTCCAAGCCCTTTTTAAAGCTATCCAGGTTAGTGGCCATCACCACCTCCTGAGCAGCATATTCCAAACACCAATCACACATTGCGTGAAGAAGTGTTTCCTTTTATTAGTCCTAATTCTTCCCCCCAGCATTTTCAATGAATGCCCCCTGGTTCTAGGATTGTGAGAAAGAGAAAAATTCCTCTCTGTCAACATTTTCTACCCCATGCATAATTTTATAGACTTCAATCATATCCCCCCTCAGACGTCTCCTCTCCAAACTAAAGAGTCCCAAATGCTGCAGCCAATCCTTATAAGGAAGGTGCTCCAATCCTTCCATCATCCTCGTCGTTGCTCTTCTCTGCACAAGAAGAAATTCTGCAGTTTCTCCCCAAGCTGGCTTCAACCCTCAGGATACTGGCTAATGTTGATGTGGGAGGAGGAACAGTGTGGATGTCTCCTATGTGGCCTAGGGCTTCTCTCGTTTATCCAGTAATGTAGGAAGGACAGGCACTACTGTGGCTTCCACACCTCCAGATTAGCATAAGTATCCCAACCTAAAACCTTGCTTCTGTCTAGAGATTTAGCTTAGTTGGTTGGGGTAAAACTGATAAGAATCTTTCTCTGGAGCCAAACGTTTGGTACAGATGCTCCAGCTCTTCTTCCAGTGGCAGTGATCTCTTTGCAGGACTGCATTTACCACGCAGTAACCTGAATGTGGGGAACTACTGTAGTCTGTGATGTGATGAGTCATCAGAAATTACTACCTTTTATCATCCCCAGGCAAATACTGGCTAAAAGGATTTCAAACATGAGGGCAAGACACAGGATTCACACATTTTTTGCTCAGCTGATTACCTGGCCATTTTTCATGATCACCCGATCAAAGTTATTATGATTTCCATAAGATCAATATATAATTTAGAAATACACCCTTGATTAAAATTCTAATTAAAGATTCATTATTTCTAGTGTGGTCTGGAGGTAATGCTAAACACCTTTTTCAGAATAGAGGAAAAGTTGGGGACTGCAAGGAATTATAGTGAGAGATAGGGAATAAACTATTTGGAATTCCCCCTTACCTAGTTTCTTCCTGTAGGATTCAATGCATGCCTTTACCACTCCCCCCCACCCTTCTTTTATGTGATGTTCAACTGTCCTTAGTCCTTATGTGATGTTCAACTGCCTTCCAGAGAACATAGGCCATTTTAGGAATAGCTATTTTAATTTACAATGTTGTCTGTGGGAGGTCCCACTTTGCTGTCTTACTGTCACTTTCTCAGTGATCATTTGCTGTAAGAGGGTGTCTTGTAGAAGTAGTTTATGTGCAGATGGAAAGGTTTGTTAAAAAGTTGCTTTAAAGTTCAACAGAAGAAGCTATATCCAGCATGAGTTGCTCCCTTGGGGGCTACACTTTGAATTCTTGCCTCTGAAGCACTTGTTAAATGTGCAGGATCCTACAAATAATGTGACCGCCAGTGGTAGCATCAAAACAGTAACAATTCTTTGCTTTGAATTTATTGCCCCTGCAAATACAAGAGCAATTACAGTGATAATGTCACTGCCAATACAGCGCTTCCAATGTCTTTTCCTTGATCAGCTCCTCATGGCCACCTTTCCTCGCTGCATCACTGGAAGGCTATTTGTAAAAAAAAAAAACCCTGAAGAAACCATCTGATTACTGCAAGGCTTTGAAAGCAGTAAAATGGCACTAATATGGGTGCAAGTTTCAAAAATATGCATCTTCCAGTTTGGCTGGCATGCTAACCTGCTTGCAGAATCAAAACAAAACCTGCCACATAAAGGCTACTGGCAAGAGAAAGTGGTGTGTACAAATGTTGTCTTCAGTATTGTCTTCACTTTGTTTCTTTATGTGGTATATATATTGTTCTGTTCTGTTTATTGTGGTACTTTTGTGTATGTGTGGCTATTGCATTGTATGTTATGCATTTGACTCACTGCTTATATTCCATCTGTACACACTATTTTCTCTTGCCAGTAGCCTTTATGTAGCAGGTTTTGTTTTGATTTTACCTTCTGTTCTGCTTCACCACCTTGATATTTGTTTACACTAACCTGCTTGGACAGCAGTCTTTCCAGAAAGATTGGAACAAAGCAGGGGGAAACCGGGAAAGTGGATAATCATCATGACATTATTGTAGATGCTCTACAAAACACCATTCCACTTGTCTCAGTCAAGATGGAACAAAACAGCCATAGATGTTCAGTTGTATCAGAGAGCAAAGAAAAATGTATGTTATTCAGTCAAGGGAGCCATTCAACTCATCTTTGGATAATGGGATATAAGGGCTAAGGCAGGGGTAGGGAACCTGTGGCTCGAGAGCCGCATGCGGCTCTTCTCTGCCTCTTGCACCGCGTTCCACGGTCGGTGCCGCCGTTTTCATCCTTGCTCCACCCTGCAGGCAGTATGAAGAGCGCATAATTGCCCTCGCTGCTCGTCTCAATACGCTACCGCTGGCTTCCCCTCTCGCCCGCCCCATTGGAGCGGGGCAGGCACTTTCCCGGTGGCCAGCAAGGCCAAACCGCTGGCCCCATCCTTGCCCGCCCTGCAGGCAGCAGGGCAGGCGCATCCATGCGCTTCTCAGAATGAGTGGAGTAAAAGGTAAAAAACCCCAATATATACAGTGTTATCTTTATTTTAAATGTCAAAAATTATTTGCGGCTCCAAGTGTTTTCTTTTCCCGTGGAAAACGGGTCCAAATGGCTCTTTGAGTGTTAAAGGTTCCCTACCCCTGGGCTAAGGGAACAAGATATATAGCACCTAAAGAGGAAAAGCAGCAGTGTGGATGGGAAACAGAGGACAAGAAAATTATGCTAAAGATAGTGAGAGGATCCACAAGTACACAAGATTCACCCTAGAACAACAAGCTGCCTTATCAGGATAACTTAACAATTAATTCTTGTGCCTTAAAATTTTGGTGAGATCTTTAATCCCTTTAAGTTAGGGATTCTAGTACATTCTGGTGAAGAAGGGCTTTAAGGCAAGTCAGCTGAAAAAAAAACAAGCAGGAAATTTGAATTACAGCTACTGGAATATCATTTTGAGATATTACAACCTTGTCAGCAACCAAGACTCTTCCTTCTGTATCAGAACTCTCTGTGCTTCTTCCTGTCCCTTCAAACATGCCAAGCAAGGATGATGTTTGGTTTTTTTACTGGTACACCTCTCAATACCTTCTGTGTGTAACTGGCTAGAATTGAGACAAAAGCTACTAAAGCGTTCAGCAAAGTGGCAGAGAACCATTTGCTTTTAAATCTTTCATACGTTCTGCCTCTGGTGAGACAAGCAATGTAGCTGGAGATTGATTTTGCCATGGTCTTCTGACAGCTGGGGAAAAGATCAAAAGATGAACAACGCAGCTAAGGCATGGGAACATTAGTTCACTCTTGTCTCCCTATGGTATCCTCCATGATTGACAGACAGGCAAGCAACTAGAATGTAATGCCATGCATTCCAGCACTCGAGGAGAGCCATTGCCCTTTCCTAGACTAAAGGTGAATCTTTTCTAGAATGTCAGCACATAACGTATGTCAACTTGGAGTACAAGTGAATAAGATCTTCAGTGTGGCCATTTCCACATGAATTATCTGCCTAGGGTTCAATTCTTATGGGAAGCAATTTTTCCCCTGCTTTCCCAGAGGATCATAGTACATTTAAGCACTTGCTTGGCATCCTCCCACTTTTTTTCAATTTTTCTCAAATCTGGCTTGCTCTAAAGTTTTGGAAATATCTCAACAAAGCCTGTGGGCTGGAAGAATTTGGATTTTGCTATTCATACATGACATCCATTTTTCCACATACCTCTCCCTGCCATTGCTATTTCCCCCCCTTGCCTCCAATGGGGCTTTTTATTTATTACAAAAAATTGGTAATGAAGTATCAAATTGGTATTACATTATACCAGTATATGTTCCAGGGTTTTTGTTTCTGTTTGTTTTTGACATCCCACTTTATTTAAAAATAAATATCTAGCCTCTTCCATTGCTTTTCCCTTACATGCCGTCAACGGAGAGGGCTAGAGACTTTTTAAAAAACACCACTGGGAATTTTAAAAACCTGGTAATATATACTGACAATGTCATATTGATGGAACAATATTCTAGAGGCCAGGTGAGAAATGGTTCCTGTTGCTAGGGTACTGAGGCAGGCAAACTGTGGGGAAGCTTCCTATGTGGAACCCCTGTTGCTCCTGCATTTTATCAACAGGAGAGTCATGCAAGCCTATCTCTGTGTTGAAACTACCATTGTCAAACTGGCTTATGTGTGTCAAATATACCGTTTCAGAACAATTAGTGCTTTAAAAAGCATTGCAGGTGCTGAAATATATGACCCTCTGGAAAAACCATAAAAGATTTATTAACAGTAAAAGTCAGAGGGAGTTGATCACTTTGGTGACCTGAGAAAAAATTCAAGCAAATAGGAATTCTTCATTCCTAAGTATTAATTGAGATTGAGACATTTACTTGGGGTGACTTAAAGAAAGAATAGGGGGTACATCTCTCTCCTTTATTTACCTGTCTACAAAATAGTTTTACCACTTTAAAAAAATTGTGTGTGTTTTTAAATCATAAAGTCACATTTTCTACTCAACTGCATATTTTCCAGTTTAGACTTAGTAGCTGGATGTTTCCAGAAGGTGGAGATTGCAGTTTTAGGAGGTGTAGTCAGAGAGCTGGCACAGCTGAATGTAGAATGGGTAGGAATTCCACTGTATATGAGGATTCCTGGCCCAGTAAATACCAGCTCAGCTTTATAAGCAAAACTTCTTGCCCACATTTTTAACTAAGTAGCACCATGTGAAATAAACAACTAAGAATTGAGTAGTATGCAGAAGGAAATAGAGGTGCATATTCAGGAGTGATACATTCAAAAACTAGATGTAATGTTATATTAGGTGAATCGATATATACTTTAAATGTAATAGACCAAAAATGTGTTGCATAGGGAATTTTATTTGAATATTCAAGTATATATTTTTACTTATTTTGCACCATTGGCCTTAAAATCTCCTGTGATTGGTGTGGGCCTTTCTATTTCTTGTAACTTTTCATACTCAAAATCTAACTTTGTTCAGTACTGAAAGCTTTTTTGAAAAATTTATTCTGTAATGAAGGCAATTCTTTTTCTACAAGTTTGAATAGAATGTTTCTCAGAGTTCTGCCATATGATACCATAAAGTATTTTTTAGAAGTAGTTCATTCTGTCTTTTTTTGAGACAGGTGTTCCTTTGCCGTGAAAGGATGTTTATGGAAGATTTCTTGGCAGGCAAGTCCTGTCTGTCTTTCTCAAAGCGATGAGTTGAATCACTTGTCATTTCTCTTGAGTCACCCAGTGGGAGAAACCTGGGGTGATCTTTATTCTTTCCTGGTGTCAGCAGTCATTCTTGTTCAACAAGTTCCAAATTTCTGTTACCATAATCTGTTGTTCATCTTAATTATATGTATAAATAATGGTTGCCAACTCCAGATTAGGAAATTCCTGCAGGTTGTTGGAACCTGAAGAGAGTTTTGAAGTTCCGCAGGAATGAAATTCAATAGAGTTCATCCTCCAAAGCTGCCATTTCTTCCAGGGGAACTGATGTCTGGAGATCAGCTGTAATTCTGGGAGACCTTTAGGCCCCACCTGGAGGCTGGTAGTAACCCTAATGCAGTGGTGGGATTAAAATAATTTAACAACTGATTGTTTACAAGCACCATTTTAAAACTGAAGTGGTGCGAACCTGCTGAATCCCACCACTGCCCTAATGTAAATACAGCGATACCATTGCAAAGCTTTAAGTGTAGCTTGAAAAATCTATTCCTCACTGGAAATTAGAGCATTTTTAAATTTCAAGACAGACAGCCCAGTACAGTGTTGCCAAACCTCTGCTGGGGTGGGAGGAATTCCTCTCTTTGGGCCGTCTTCACCTCTTGTGCCATTTAGGCAGCCAGTGGAGGGGGGGAGTCTTACCAGGCACAATTGAGACCTAGGTCTCAACATCATCAGCACATCCACTTCCACAAGTAAGGTCATGACATTGCTAAAGACATGGGAGATGCTCTGGTATTTGTGCAAAACTGTGGTCAAGACAACTTCTACCATACAGTTTTTGCCCAAATACTACAGCTTCTCTCACATCATTGGTGATGGGATGACGTCACTTTCGGAAGTGTCATTAACATGCCAATGACATTGAGGCCTAGGCTGCCTAGGGAGGGTGGAGTTTGGCGTGGAGAGGGAGTTCAGAGGTATGATACCATACTGCAGAGGTTCCAAACCATTTTGAGTCTGTGGACACATTTGTAATTCTGGTCCTTTCTGCACGGGCCATATACGGCGCCCTGGGGACGGCAAAAACGTCGTCCCCAGGGAGCCTTTCACACAGGGGGTGCAGCTGCTTCACAGCCGCGCCGCCTGAGCGGCGCAAAGCCACTGTTTTCCGACCTCTCTTCCCCAGCAAGGTTTATGGAAAATGGCGGCTCCAATGCGCCTTCCCTTCCCCCGTGTCCAGTCCACCTACCTGCTCTGCGGCCCTCCGGCGCGTCACCGAGGCCTGGGGACATGCCCCCTCTGCCCTGCGACTCCGGAGTGGTCACGCAGGGCAGGGGGCGTGTCCCCTGGCCTCTGCGACGTGCCAGAGGGCCGCAGAGCATAAGCATAAGCATTTTATTGTCATTGTGCACGCACAACAAAATTTACAGCAGCATTCCTCGATGCATACAATTTCAGACTCATACATCATCCTCACATTCCCCTTCCTCCACCCATCCCTACACAGCCCCAAATACATCAATATGAAGCAGCGGAGTTTAGCATAGCCACAGCTCTAGAGTAGAAGCTGTCTCTAAGCCTCTTTGTCCTAGTTCTGAGGGCCCTGTATCGTCTGCCAGATGGTAACAGTTTAAAAAGAGAGTGTGCTGGATGAGACGGGTCCCTCAGAATATTTTGGGCTTTATTTAGGCTTCGGGAATTATAGATTTCTTCCAAGGAGGGAAGAGGGCAGCCGATAATCCTTTGTGCAGTAGTGATCACCCTTTGGAGCGCCTTCCTATTCGCCATTGTGCAACTGGAGAACCATACACAGATGCAGTAGGTTAGGACACCAGCACAGCGGTAAAAGGACACCAGAAGTTTTCCATCTAGTTGTTGCTTCCTTAAAAGTCTCAGAAAGTACAGTCTTTGCAGGTAGTCGACCTGACGACGACGCAGCGCCGTCATCCCGGGAGGTCCCAGAGGGGTTCGGTAGGCATCATGTACGCCGACCCAACCCTTACCGTGGCCGTGCAGAAGCGGCCTCTGACACAGCATTGAGGGGTGCAGCAACAAAATTGCTTTTGCAAGGTGGAGACAGCCACAAAATGATTGCCACAGCTTAACTTTAGTAACACGGTGCAGATCCTTGTGATGTGGTGACAGCTACTCTCAAAGCAACATTTTAAAAAACCTGCAGTCAATTAAACCCTGTACTCAGACATGTTGCGGGATAAAAGCCCATTTCACAAAGACACTTGGCAGGTGACTCTAGTGGGATGCTTTGTAAAATTAGTGTATAAACACCAAATAAGTATACATATTGAGCTAGCTGAGGAACCATGTGCACACTGGAGGTGGGAGATGTCCTGCCCAAAGTGGACCTTGCCCACAGATGCTCCAGCAGCCAGTGGGAGAATTGTTTTAAGAAATTGCCCTCAGTGATGGGGTCTCTCTAGGCCTTAAGTTTACTCTGTTATTGAGATGCCTGCCTCTGTGATATTGAACTAAAATGACTTTCTGTTTTCTGTTTTTGTTTTTTTAAAACACCTGTTCTTTAATTAAAATTTACATGGGAAATTGCTTGTCTTTTATTAGAATGGTAAAAGTGTGTCTTTGTAAACAGAAATTACAGACATGGAAAGTCCATGCCACTTATGAGGCATGGAAATCCTAACACATCATTCCCTTGATGATGCAGATTGGTGTGCTACTGGGTGAGGGAGCCTGTCATCTGGCTGTTAAACAAAACCAAGCTTTGTTGCCTTCTGATTATGAATGATGCAAAGTAAGGAAGCATTTGTGGTTGCCCCAGACATGTCCCAGATGAGTAATGTACAGTCTAATTTCCTTGGATGTGGTGCTTCTGCTATGGTAGCTTATGGTAGCTCATGTCATGACTTTTACTTACAACTAATAATTATTCTTGGTTTTTGGAAAGAAGAAGCTGCGTAACTGATCCTAATCATCCATTATTTCTGGTAATATTGGGACAGACAGAGTATAGCTTCACACAGTACCTCTTCTGTAATGACAGTGAATCAAGCATGTTGCCAGAACTCCTACAATGCTGTAGTGGTATTCTATGTTTAGCCATTAATGTGTGGGTAATATAGTTTGCTGTAATTCTATGCTTTCCCATTCCTGGCCACTTTATCTCCCTACCTCTGTTCGAATGGGTATTTGTAGGCTCAGCCATATAAGTTGTAGGAAATTCATGATCATGATCTTTTATTTAAAAGAAATCAAAAGCAACTGCAAGAAAATGTAGACTTTCCTCACATGTTGCTGTTTGTAGATCTTATATAGTTGGCTTTCCCAATTATTGTTTAACTTTGTGTATCCATAGTGAGAGAAAGGGCTTCCTTCTTGCTTTTCCCATTCTGTCCTTGCCATGAGGCACAACAGGTTAAGCAAAAGAGTGAGTGTGCTGAGAGGCACCTATAGGAGGACCAGCTGGCCATGGAAAAGGAGAGTTAAACCTTCCACAACCTACTTGCTGTCTTCCCAGCAGCCATTTGAGTATAAAGGCTGCTAAGAAGAGTGGGAGGGTTGTTGGACAGTATGGTCCCTTCACTTCCACCCATACCACAAGTCCCTCAGCTGAGAAATATGGGGCAGGGGTCACATTGGGGAACAATGCTCAGAATAGCCACAAATGGCATATCAAAGAGTCACTGGATGATAATGACTGTCCTTGGTGGTACAAATGAAAATGTTACCCTTACTAGTTGCAGGCTGAAAGCATAACAGTTATTGATATCTAGAGTCTGGAGGTCAACACCAGGAGAACTCCAGGCCCCACCTGGAGGATGGCAACCCTAACCAGCATTACTATCATATTGGGAACTGGTTGTTGGTACTGGGCTGTCTTGTCCCACAACAAATTAACGAAATAATAGGCGAACCACTGAATCTTTCCTGGGAGCTGCTGCTCTCGGTGTTACAAACAGTTGATGGAAAGGTTATGAAACCAGCGGATTTATTTTTGCAAGAACTCTTGTTCCCCTCTGCCTTTCTTAGCAGCCTTTTGATATTATGGGTAAGCTTTTGGTCCAGCAATAGATTCTTGCTAAACTCTTCTGCCTCTTTCCAGTCCATGTAATGGTGGTGGAAAGCAGGAGCAAGCGGCTGTATTGGAAAGCCTAAAAATGAATTGTCACCGTTCTAAAACTGGAGGTGAGGCATCTGTACATGTAGGAGATATTCAGTACGGCCCAGGATTTTTTTCCTGCCATAAAATGCATTGGCCAAGACTGTTTCCTATCAATGTCCTTGAAAGTGGCAAAAATGATTTGTGTGACAAATAGCAAATTGGACAGTTTTTTACTAGGAAAAATTGGGGTGGCTCCAGGAGCAAATTACTTGGTATGTGTAAAAATATTTGGTCTCATTGATAAAGAAACACATTAAACCTGGCAGTGTTCCTACAATAACAGACAGATCTATTGTTTGTTTGGAGATCAGTGTGCACCACCCACCCAACCCACCGTTTTCCTCTTGAGCAAGTTATTGAAATGCTGTAAAAATCTACTCCATGAGAATATTGTAAAGCCTGCCGCTTCTTGCAAAGTGTTCCATTTGTTGACTGCTGATAAGAATACAGCTGGCCAGAAGAATAGGGCAGAGCAAAATAAAAAAAAGTAATTGGTATTCACATTAGCTGAAAATGTAACTGTTTTCACAGCTACTTCTAAAAGCCTGTCACGTCACCTAAACACATGAAACTGCCTGCTTTATACTGAATCAATTCAACGGTCCATTAAGGTCTGGCAGCAGCTCTCTGGGGTCTCAGGTGGAGGTCTTTCGCGTCACCTGCCACCTGATCTTTTCAACTGGAGATGCCAGGGATTGAACCTTGGATATTCTGCATGCAAGCAGATGCTCTACCATAGCATCTCTATGACGAGATGATTTTTTAAAAAGTTTTGCCTTGCAGCCAGGACAAGTTTTAGAACATAAATGGCAGTTTATCCCTATTGCAAAGCAAAGAGCATTTTACTTTTCTTGTTGCCTTGTTCATAAATTTCACTGCAGGGCTGTTTGCAGTTAGATTAGAGGTACGCCATCCCTACCAATAAAGCTTTGAATTTTTGATCTAAAAGCTAACGGGCTGGAAATTACTTGGGATTTGGAAAAGGGAACGTGTATCTTCCTTTAGCAGTAATGCAACCTTGCTTCTGCTTGGCTGGAGAGAAAATTTAACAGCATCATATTGTGAAGTTTGTATGGGTTCTCTTAGAACAAAATCCCTGTTGACCCTGTCTCAACATGCATTGCCAGGCAGTATGCTTTGGTAAGGGAGAGGCCACATTTAACCACATGCAGGAAGAATGTCAGGATTTCCATTGAAATTATGTATTTATTTGAAAGGGAGATCCTTTTCCAAAGGTTCTCAGCAAGCATGCTGGAAAGGATGTCCCGTGTAGACCCCATGACTGATCCCTCTGGCACTGCACTACCAAAAGCAGGATGTTCATTGTTTGTGACAGGCAACAGCAGTTTGTCCCATAGCTTTCTGTTTCAGGCTTCCAAGTTACATAGTGTCTGAGTGTCAAGACTTCAGTGTTTGGTCTTGCCATAAATCTCCAGGGGGCGATGGGTGGTGAGGTATCTGGTGTTGCTCTGACGCCCTGTGTTTGGCTTGCTTGCTGCTGCTTTGGCTGGCATGCCTGCTTCCCACAGGATCTTCTGAGAGAGCGGTTATCTGGTCTAGGGCGAGGTGTACAGCTGTACCTGCTTGCGAGAAACTTTGCTGGCTTAATGGGTCTGGGAGGAGGAGCTACTGTAATTTCTTTTGGGATCTTCCTGCCTTAATTCAGACTAGACAATAATAACTTTTCCAGTGTACATCTGTACTGATTCTCGATCAATAAAAGAGATTTCATTCTTAATCAAGTCTACTTTATTTGAGAGATCTAGAGGATATGGCACATAGGATGGCTTTACCTGTCTGGGGTGACCTGATCCCAAATGATGTATCAGCTTTTCAACAGGCTATATTAGCCAGAAAGGGGGAAATAAGAAAATATTGTTTTCCCTCTTTTGTCCTCTCACATTTGCAATATGTTGCAGTAACAAAAAACCATAGCCTGTTGAAATGAACGTTTTCTAATAGAGGACAGGGATTGAGAATCCTACTATTTTCTTTGACCCCAGCTCCTGAACTTGAATTCCAGCCTGACATCAGAAATGAAGCAGGTTTCTCCTGATCTGGAGGAAGTGCGATTGGAAAGGTGTCTCCTCCCTAAAGGCGGCTTGGCTTTACCTAATCTAAAGCTATATTTTGAAGCTGCGTGTCTATCATGGCTGAAAGAATGGATCTGTCTTTCAAATCCTAAATTGTTGGCGCTAGAATTAGATGGTTTAAAATTTGGAAGTCATGCGTTCTTACATTATAATAAAACCATAGCTAATAAACAATTTTATAATCACATAATAAGATGTTCCCTATTTAAAGTATGGAACAAATATAAACATAAACTTTATAACTATCTACCACTCTGGACATCTCCTCAAGAGGCATTCTTCGGAAGATTCCATAAGATTGAAAAATGGATAACATATGCAGATCTTCTTAATATCAAGTTGATCGAAAACAAGTACAAATATGAATTAAAATCGATACAAGCCTTGAACGAACAGAATATGAAGATCGATTGGTGGCTCTATATGCAACTACAAAATTGTTTTTCCAAGGATAAAAACAGATTTAATACTAATCAGCAACCTGATCAATTATTCTTATTGATACAAAAATCTTCGAAAAAATTAATTGGTAACCTCTACAAATTTTGCTTAGAACTGGATTTAGAAGCAGAATATATAAAAGACTATATGATTCAATGGGCCAAAGATCTTGGTCACAATATAATGTTAGAGTCTTGGGAAAGATTATAGAAGAACACATTGAGTCTTACAAGAAGTAAGAGCATTAAAGAAAATCATTATAAAATGATGATGCTGCTTTGTATATTACACTGGTGCTAAAAAATTATCAAAAAATGTATCATAAGCATCAGATAAATGTTGGAAATGTTCCAAACAAAACTTATTGATGATTCGAATTAATGGTGGCTTTGTAGGAGAAAAGCCACCAATTCTGAAAATGATAAGAAAAGAAATTAACATCATTTTAAATAGGAATATCTCTTTGAAACCAGAAAGATATTTACATTGGCATGATAGGATTTTAAAATGAGTAAACTCAAATGTCACTGTTTCAATACCTAACAGTTACAGCCAGAATTGTTTGGGCAAAAATATTGGAAATCTAATCATAATCCACATCCAAATTTGAATGGCAAATTAAAAGTATTAGAATTGGGTAAAACTTGCAAAAATAGAAAATGAAACCTGACTATATGTAGGATCATACTCAATTTCAAAACACAATGGGAAAAATGTAATTCAAATATATTCAGAAAACAGTGCTTGTAAAAAGTCAAAATTACATACTAAGATTAAGGAAAACACAAATAAAGATTTTGAAGTCTGTTAATATTATATATATATATATATATAGTATATATATATAGCATATATATATATATATATATATATATATATATATATATATATATATATACATATATATATATATATATATATATATATATATATATATATATATATATATATATATATATATATATATACATATATATACATATATACATATACATACATACATATACACATACACATACATATATATATACATATACATATATATACACATACATACATATGTTGATATATATATATAGGCATATATATGATATATGCTATATATATATATGATATATATATACATATATATATATATATATATATATATATATATATATATATATATATATATAGATGCAGTGTGTGTGTGTGTGTGTGTGTGTGTGTGTGTGTATATATATGCATTATAATTTTTTTCTTTGTAGTTTTTGTTTGTTTGTTCGTTTGTTTATTCAGGTCTTTTTTTTCTTAATATGGGTGTGTACGGGTGTGTGGGGACAAAGGGTTAGGGTTAAGGTGGAATATATACAAATATATGTGTGTAAATATAGGTGTATGTAACTTTGTTGATACTTTATGTCAAAATGTCTGTTTTACATTTTTGTATTTGCGTTATATACGTTTTTTTGTTATTAATAATAAAAATACTTTAAAAAAAAGGAAAGGTGTCTCCTTTCTTGATGAATATATAGGTATGCTATTAAAGTTGCAGGAGCAGCCAGACCAGGGAAGCAAACGTCTTTTTTATTCTTCATATTTCGAAATTTAATGAGAGAAATACAGTGGAAAACTGTATGAGATGCTGGAAACAGAAGGAAAAAAGAATGGACCAGTATTTGCTGCCAGGCCAAACTGGATGTTACAAGTGGCCATGGTTGTACCCATGGATATAAACACCATTTTACAGAACATTTTGGCCATTTAAAAATGTCCCAAGTACCCAATCCCACAGGGATCAGGAGA
Organism: Sphaerodactylus townsendi; assembly: GCF_021028975.2. Classification (NCBI taxonomy): domain Eukaryota; kingdom Metazoa; phylum Chordata; class Lepidosauria; order Squamata; family Sphaerodactylidae; genus Sphaerodactylus; species Sphaerodactylus townsendi. The sequence continues at coordinate 60,586,287 of NC_059432.1, forward strand.
TCTTGTATGTACCCCCCAATGCTGTTTTGACAACTGAAAAGATGCACCAGAGGGAGATGCAAGTTCTGACTCACCTTCAACACAGTGTTTTTAAATGGTCAGAATTTTCTCTGAAATGGTATAGTGATGACCATTAATCAGATCCATGGACACTATAATGTCTACTTTGATTCTATGTCTGCACCCAAGGACCCAAAATGTTAAAATATACATCCTTTTTCCTCCCCACTATCAGATCAAAGCTGTACTTAGTGTAATATTAGGTTTCCAATAATGAGTGGTAATAGATTTAAAGAAACTTCAGAAGACATTTCAAAAACAGGGCCACCCTGGAGTGATCCATACACATTCTCTGTTTTGCTTCCAGAGATTGGTAATTAGAGGGGGGAAAGGTATCTTTATTATGAGAGTGCATAATACCTGGTCATTTTGACAAACAGCTGCCAGTTACAAAACCCCATAACTCACTTTCTGTGGTCCCCCCCTTTCTTGTAGTAACCCCAGACATACCTTTTTGATAAGCCTTATATTTGAATAATGTTCAGCAAGATCAAGGATTTTACTGAAATTTCTTCCACTGCTAATAACTGTTTTCTTTTATACAGCATGAGTGATGAAATTCATAATTTGTAAACTGCCTCGTAATAGCAGGGATGTCCGCTTAAAGAACTCTCAAATAATCATATAAAGCAAAGGCTTTAAAAAGGCAGTAGGTTTTATGGAAGCAGTAAACTAGATGTATAATTTCTCCCTGATCCCCATGTAGTTTGTATGCTACCATATTTTTGAAGTGATATGTTAAATTATTTCTCAAAATGTTAGTCTTGTATCAGGCAAAAAAAAGCCTTTGTATTCATTTCTATCCTATTCCTTGTGTCAGGTTGCCTTCATTTCTTTAATCAGGAATAATTTTCATTATTTAGAAAGTTGTCATCCAGAGTCCTTTCTTTTGTTTGTTTTGGTGATGGTCCCCTATTTTTCCCAACTCCTACGGAGAGACGATGTCAGATTTTCATGCTTCCTCTTGCTCCTTCTTTCAGATTTTACACACTTCAGCCAATTCAGCATACAGATTTTCCAGCTGAAGCCTCATTTATTACAGTTCTCTACTTTGAAGTGGCATGGGAAAATTCTGTGTTTTTAGTGTAAAAATCAAAATGGTGTTGTGCTCTTTCCACATTAACAATACTTCTTGACTGGCTTATCTCAGCACTGCTTCACCTATGTCTGAGCTTCCTGCCAACTTTGCTCCTCCCCAAGTCATGTTTGCTACTAACTCTGTGGATGTAATGAGAGGAGAACAGAAATGAGGAAAACTCCACTTGATGGCCCCAGATGATCCTTGAAGGTTTTTCCCCCCATTTCATGCTTGGTATCTCAATGAAAGTGGTTTAATTATTCAACAACAAAAGCCAGATCAACATCCCCTAAGGGGGCCTATGCTCAAAGCTACTATTTCTCTGTTTACAACACATACCTCATGATAATTAGATGTACAAAGTGTGAGTTGGTATTGCCTTATTTTGAATTGATGCTGTAAAACAGCTGGCAAGCATGGGCAGGGTGGGAAAGCATTTATAAATATTTAAAAAGCTTTTTGTGTGTGTCAACACTGGGACTATGATTATTTGACATCTAATCTCGCACATGCAAGAAAAGCAACCACTCCTTTCACCTTGGAGGCTTATGATTAAGGCATCAGCATGACCTGCCCTGTTATAGCTTCTCACTGAAATGGCAGGTCTCCAAGGCAAAGCCTCTCATCATATTTCCATATGCTCCAGTATACAGCTTCTCCAATGGGCACAGAATTCAGATTCTGGTCTTGCAGGCTGATTTGAAGACCCTGCAACTGTACGACACAATCTAGCAAGAGTTAAACGTTTCTGTTTCAAGAGGAGAGCTTTTTAATAACTCAGTATTAGATTCAATGAGCATTAAAGTGCTGAACTTCTGAAGGGTTATATTCATAACCCAGACTGTATGCATATTTGCTGGTCTTACACCAACAGTAAAAAGCAAACTAGTGTTCTAGAGACTTAGAAAAAAATCTATATGACTTCTTTGAGCTTTGTTGCTCTTCACTTTCACTGGAAAGTTTATTTACCATGGTAATTCCACATCACATGTAATACTGTACTATATCCCACATTTCCTGTCCATACAGATTGCAGAAGGTACATTGCACTTATGGATGGGAGGTGTTTGTCACATGTAGGTGGGAGTGGTAAACCATCACTGTCCTTTTTCCCCAAGCAGAAGAATGCATGACATCTCCAAGCCTGTTTGTTGTATGCAGCATATATTAGAATACCAAAATCTGCATTTTAAATACAAACAACTAAGCAGAGACAGTAACACTTGCTTTTCACTAGAATGTTAGTGGTTATGGAGGATTAAAAGAGGATGTTCGTATAGGTAGTGGTGGGACAGAAGCTAAAGCAGAGCAGCCAAATATTGGTGGAAAAATAGGGCCATATGGAAACACGGCAGGTCGTACTGAAAATAAAGTAGCTTGGTTTGGTCATTATTACTATCAATGAGTTCCTTTTTGTCTGGAAGAGAAAGTAGCACAATTGTAGTCCACACTGTTTGTGCTAGTGATGTAGTTATGTCTGATCAGGGGCGTATCTGCCATGGGAACATGGGGAGTCGAATGTCCCCGGGCGCCCCCATTTGATCACATAGGTGGTATCATTAGGAGAGTCTCTTAAAGATGCCCTGAAATTTTGGTGCTTTTAGCTTAACAATTGCACCCCTGATAGCAGGCACCCCCCAAATTTCTCCAGATCCTTCTTTTAAATCCACCCCCTTCGGCATGGATTTAAAGGGAGAATCTGAAGTCCCCAGTCTAAACATTGAAAGTGATGCTGTTTCAGGGTGGGAGAGAATCCACCCCCAAACAGCATCACTTTCAATGTTGTTTTAACTGGGGACCCCAGATTCTCCCTTTAAGGTGGATTTAAAAGAAGAATCTGGGCTCCCTAGTTTAAATACCATTGAAAGTGATGCTGTTTGGGGGTGGATTCCACTGGAGGTGTTTTGTGAGAGATGATGCTGACATTTGTTTGGTAAATGTTTTGCTGGGTGTGATTTGTGAGAGATTTACATGCTTAATACCCACTTGCATTGGTTTGGAGTTGTTTCTCAGGCTAACAACCTACCTCATTGGGTTGGTGTGAGGACAAAATTAGGAAAGAGAGTTGGTGGGGAGAGAGCCATGTATGTTTTGCTGGGGGTGGGAGGTGTTTTGTGAGATGGTGCAAAAAATAATTGTTTGGTCGTGATGGGGGAGGCTGGCCACCCATATGGGGAGGCTCCAGTTTTGTCCCCGGGCTCCAGTTTGCGTAGATACGCCTCTGTGTCTGATAACAAATAAATCACCACAAGCAAACTGTTGAATGAAATGTAATAGACATATGAAAAACATGGAAAATAATACGTTAGTAACCAAAGTGTCACAATAGCAGAAAAGAACCCTTGCATATAGAGTGTGAATTTGTCTTAATAGAGACATTACTCAAAGCAATGATTTGAGCTTCCAAATAAGCTCCCGGACCCAATTTTAGTACTGCTTGTCTGTTTTTTTCTATCTACACATTACTTGAACTTCCATTATAAGGGGCCCTCAGGAGGTATAGCTTGTTAATTCAAGCACCATGTTATACCATAGTTAGCAGAAATCATATTTTGCAGGTTCATTTTGTAGGCAGATTGTAAGCCATAGTTTGTCAGTTTCATGGTGCACCATACTATGTTAACCTTCCTTTACTACTGTTTGGTGGGAAATCTGAATAGAGCCCGCGGGAAGAAAAGCCTTCCAGTTCTACAGCCAAAAATCCTTAGTTTAGCAGCTGGAATTCATTTGGCCATACTGCACAATTTGCTTTTCCAAATATATTTCAATTTTATGACATTCAGGTGTGTTTATTTGTTTCGGTTGGTTTGCACCAACTGAAGTGGCAACAAGAAAGATGCCTTCTAGAACCTAAGGTCACATCCATTATTAAAATGATATCAGACAGTCCAAAATAAGCTTATAGTGTTGACTGCTAACATTCCCTTTGAATTTCATTAAATTAACTGAAAATATAAACGCTTCTAAAAACTAAATAGTAGACATACATATCCCCAACTCCACAGTAGCTTCTGCTGATCTCAGCTGTCTTAAGATAACCTTTTTTTTCAAATTTTATGAGGGAGACTAAGATGAAATCTAATTTAGGTGGCAAGGGTTTAATCTTTCACCCACAGCACACATCTACAAGTGATATGTCTAAGTAAAGAATACCTTGCTTCACTGTCATATCCTCTCTTATTACTGTGGTAACCAACTGCCAGGGTGGGGGTAGCTGACGAATGAACAAGAAGTGGCATTGATCATCAGGCAATGCAGTCCTAAGGGGAGGGGTGTAAATTGTGCCATGGCTGGGGACGGCACAGCCACTTCCTCTAAAGAATTTTGCGGCACTGCAACCAGCAAGATCCTGGGGAACTGCACTTCAGCAGCAGCTCCAAGGACTGTGCCTACCTTTCGACCAACATAAGTCTATGCCAACAAATGGGGGTGTTCCTGGGCCGAAAGGGTTCAGGAAGCAACTGAAGCTGGCCCTACCCCTGGGAATGACCCCTTCTCTGAAACAGGTTATATCCCTCAATTGTTGCATTCCAATCATGAAACTCATCCAATCAGGTTTCAGTGAGGCCTATTATTTCATATTTTCTATGCCTTGTTAGGAGCTCAAGTTCATCTTGTTTATTTCCCATGCTCTGTGCATTAATATAGAGACATCTAGGGTCATAGTTCATTCCTACTAGTTGCTTATTTGAGGGTTTTTCCCCTCCCACTGTTTGGGTTCTTGAACTATTCACTCAGTTCTTTCTATAAGCTTCAGACTATCTCTAGCGCTTGATGAATTTCTTTTTCTCTCTTTTAACCCAAAGAATTCACTTGATTGTCTTGTGTCCATGTTCAGATATCAACATGGCTGACCATATGCTTCTCTACCTCTTTCTCACAGGAAGGGTTTTGCCATGCCAGCAGGAATCTTCAAGGTGTGCTTGGTGGTGATTGCAACTATTGTCAACCATCCACTCCTCTTCCCAAAGGAGAATGTTACTGAAAACACAGAGGGGATCATCCAGAAAATGAAAGAGCGGGAGGAGAGCCTGAGATTAGAACAGCTTAAACTGGAGCAGGAGATGGCAGCCCAAGAAACTTTAACCAAGTCTTCAGAAAAAGCCAAAGAGTCAGAAGAGCAGTACACCCATGATCCACTCTCTTGGAACTTCTGGACTGCCCTGTCCTTGGTGGTTTTCCTGCTAATTGAGCTGTGGAGGCAGGACTACCAAGAAGGGATATGGCAAGACTACGGTACTGAGGAGGATGAAAATGCAGTTCTGGGAAAGGCATTCAAATGGGTTTTACTGCCAGATAAAATCACACTGGCTAATTTCTATGAAAGATGCATTCAGAATGTGACCAGTGAAATTGCTAGGAACAGAGAGCTTGTAGAAGGATTTGCAGACGACTTACTGGAGGCCCTAAGGAGTGTGTGTAACAGGGATGCAGACATGGAAGTAGAGGAATCTATAGGAATCGGGAGCATGTATGAAAACTGGAGAGTTCAGAAACCCTTGGCCTGTGACTTTATTGTTCCTTTTACTCCTCCAGAGCCATACTGTTTCAAGTTAGAAACTTGGGATTCAGGAGAATCCATTCCACCAGACAAACAAGGTTATGGTATGATAAAGATCTGCCAGGCAGATGAGACCTCAACAGGTTGTATCTGTGACAAGACAAAGTTGGGGGAAGACCTATTGTGCCTCCTTCATAGCAAAATGAACCAGTCAAGACACAACAACCATATGGAGAACCTGCTTTGCTACAAAGACTCTCAATACCTTGATAGTGACCAAGTAATGGCATGGTTCCAGGTTGCACTTACAAAGGCATGGAACAAGATTTCACACAAGTATGAATTCAATCTCACTTTCAACCTCCTGGACTCTCCTGGTGCCCTAAAAATAAAGTTCAGATCTGGAAAGACCATTGCCTTTAATCTTACCCCAGTGGTTCAGTATGCTGATTCAGATGTATACTTTATCTCCCATTTCCCATGCAGTGGCCTAGCAGAAGATTCTACATCCAGTATTCACTGGTTTCTTACATTTGCAGTGTATGAAAAAAGGTACCTACAATTTGTTTCAAAAATGCTGCCCGCCAGCTCCTGCCACCTTAGCTGTCTCCAGATTCTGTCTTTCCTCCATGGAAAGCAATGCTGTTTAGCAGGACCAAGCAGTCTTACAAACTACCACTTGAAAACAGTGATGTTGCATTTGCTACAGACTCATCCCAGTTCAGACTGGGCTTCTGGCTTCCTAGAGGCCAGGCTACAGGACATGCTCAAATTTTTGGAGAAAAGTTTGCATGAAAAGAGACTCTATCATTTTTTCATTGGAAATAGGAACCTGCCAGAGGAACTGGGCATTCCAGTGGCGTTCCAGAAGGCAGAACCTATGAACCTTTTTCGGCCCTTTGTGTTGCAACGAAGTGCTTACAGGAAAACGATGGACATGTTTCATGAGATGCTGAGAAACACGTCCGCTTTAATAAATGAGTACACCATGCATGTCCCTATGGGACGGGCAAGTCCACTAAATAAGGAACTACTGTAGTAAGACAGTATTTCTTGCCCCCAAAACTTTGCAATACAAGCAACTCTTCCCATTTAGGGAAGACTAATAGAAAATTGAGACCAAGGGAGTCTGCAAATGGTTCCAAAGATTCAAAAATGCATGCCTCTATTCTCCCAGTATTGCTGACTGATGTTAGGCAGCTTTGAATGTTTTACAACTGGATAGAATGTTTGCTGGGATAGTAAGAAGCAAGAAAGAAGCCTCTAATTTATTTTTTTATCTACACTGCAGACCTGAGGTTTGCTAGAAGGTGTCTGCTTTGTTAAAGGTGGAAATCATCGTATCTCTGCAAAAGTGCCCCTTCTTTCCAAAGGGCAGCAGCTCTCATGGGACAAACATTGTTATGATGTTGTTGATAAGAAGGTTTAAAGCCAATACTTGACAAATGAACCAACCTTCTTTGCACCACTTTATGAAGGAATTGTTTAAATGTATGGCAAAATGTTGCAAGAGTGCCACCTCAGTACCTGCAGTAGTCTATAAAAACAGTATCTACCATTGCACTCAAAATTCCTGAAATAGCTGTAATTCCTATTAATCTTTCATTGCCTATCTATGGAGTTAATTCCAAAAACCAACCAGTGATGTAAAGCATCGTGCCATAATGGGCTCAAATACGGATTTTCTGTGTCTTATAAAGTTTTACACTTTTCAAGACTGAGGACTGGTCTGAGATGGTAGAAGAGAGTGAGGCAAAAATAAACCTACACTAAACATTCCCTGCAAACAGAAAAGCAGTATGATAATCTCTGTCTGCCCTGTTTTGCTAGTTTTTTACTTGCAGAGTTTTTTAATTACAAAACATAGAACTCTGAAGTAGTACACTCTATTCCAGCATCTCACAGTGCTTTTTAAACCTAGTTCTGTTGCATTTCTAGACCAGTCTTAACACTCACCAAAATATCTTTTCAGGTTTCTCATGAATGCATTTGTGTTGCTTATGTCTTTTTAAAGAAACTGGGCAGGGGCAAAAATATTCCTTCGTGCAAAGACCAACCTGGTAGAATATTTCTTAATATTCTAAGAAAAATGTAATGGCAACAAGTATTCACTAGTCTGCTTCCAGACTGCCGAATTTACAGTGTACTTCACATCCTGCAACCTATTTTTACATGTCAGTTTTACAAGCAGACCACAAGAGAGAAGCAAACTGTGTTTCGTATTTCCTGAGAGGGTCTAAATTTAGTGAGCTGAAAGCACCAGAATGTGTGTCCCAGGTTCCACAAGGAATGCCATCCTGATCAAGCAGGCAAAACTTAATGTTTGATGTAATACAAGGAAAGGAGAGCAAAATAAAAGCACTGTGAGATGTATTTTTAAAGATGACTTTGCATTAAGGGAAAGTTGCAGCTCCATTAGTAAAAAGCCAGTACAACTATTTGCTCAATGCTATTTTCAGTTCTCGTTGAATTTTGATTAAGTAAAGAATGTGGGGCCAAGGCATCCTTAAATGGCAGTAGCGTGGAGTAAGACACGCCAACTTCCTTTGACTCTGTTGCCTGGGCTACAGTGTTCTGCAGCAGTTTCTTCAGTGCAGCTCAAATACTTGCTTTGCCATTTCCTGTTTTGACAGGAACTGCTAATGGCCAGGACATAAAATAATTTAAATCACTATGGTAGGGTGTGTGTTGGATTGCTTTTTAGCAAACCTTTAGCATACTTTTTGAATTGAAAATCAGTTTCCCATGGAAACTAAAACTACCTTCACTGAACAGGATGGAGAACTAAAGGCAGCCAGCAGAATCTTTGAGCTGCAAAGTAAAGTTCTGATTCCTGTACAAGGTTAACTGCACATCTTCCTAATATCATAAAGCATAACCAGCATTCTGGACTCTACCTATGGGACCTTGGTCTAATCATCAGTGATGATGCCCATCGCTGGAGGTGGAGTAAGAAGAAAAGAGTTAATTGGTTGCTAATGCAGAATAAACACTCCTGTTCCCAAACAGGTGTTGCTCCTGCTACAGTTGGGATTACAGATCTGGAAGCCTGGCTCCTGGATGGGTCCCTATAATAGCAGGAACCACATCTGCCTACAGCACTGGTACGCCCTTGGAGTTCCTCCCACCCATGTTCCCCAGCAATTAATATAAAGGGGTATACTGCCTCTGGCACTGGAAGGAGTAGATATCCACCATGACTAGTAGCCACTGATGGCCATGTTTCCTGGAATTTGTTCAGTCCCATTTTAAAGCCTTCTAAGTCTCACCCTGTGGCAGTGCATTCCACAATTGCATGTGCTATGCAAAGTACTTATTTGTCTTGGGCCGGTTCTGCACGGCCCCCCAGGCGCCTCCACGCCGGCAAGAATTCTGCCGGCGTGGAGGCGGAGGCCGCTCGCGACGCGATCGCCAAGGCGTGGCGGCCTCCGGATGGAGCTACCTACCCCTTCCCCGGCCCGGGACTTCACCAGGCGTCCCCGTCGCTGCCGCCTGTTGAGCCGACGAAGCCCCGCCCACGCTGCCCTCCGACCTCCAGGGTGGGCGGGGCTTTGATGGCCAGCAGGCCGACGACGGGGACACGGTGAGTCGGACGGGGAAGGGAAACAGCGTGTTCCAGGCGGTGCTGTTCGCACCGCGCCGCCGGGAACACGCTGTTGAGGGAAAAACAACCCTTTAAAGGGTTGTTTTTCAGGGCGGCTTGACGCCGGCCTGGGGGAAGGGGAGCGACGCCAGGTCGGCGCTGCTGCTTAGCAGCAGCGCCGCCTGTGCGAATGGCTCCCCTCGGGGAACCAAGCTGCTTACCGCTCCTCAGGGTTTGCCAAGCAAACAGGCCAGTATGGAAACGGCCTTGGATATGAGAGAGAAAAGCTTCTCTGTCCTCACTCTCCACACCATGCATAATGTTATAGACTTCTATCATGTCTCCCCTTACTTGCCTTTTTTCTAAGCTACAGAGCCTTAAGCATTTTAACCAATTATCAAAGGCCATTTGGTCTAGCCCTCTGACCCTTTTGGTTGCTTTTTCTGCACTCTTCCAAGCTCTACAATATCCCTTTTCAGGTATGGTGACCGGAATTGCACACAGTATTCTAAATGTGGTTTCACCATAAGGGCAGAATGTAGCAGCAGTTTTATTCTCTATTCCTTTTCTAATTATAGCCAGTGTGGAATTTACCTTTTTGACAGCAGCACACACCAAGTCAGCATTTTCATCAAGCTATCCACTGCCACCTCAAGGTCATTTCTTGGTCTGTCACTGCCAACTCAGATCCCATCAGTGTACATGTGAAGCTGGGATTTCACCCCCCTCCACCCTGGTAATATTCATCACTTTACATTTGTTTGCACTGAATCTCATTTGCCATTTTCAATACCATTTCCCCAGTCTGGGTCTGTTTGCAATCAGTTTTTGTTGTAACTACCCTAAATAATCTGGTGTCATTTACAAATGGTGTCATTTACAAACTTCCTATTCATCCCGGGCTCCAAGTAATTTAAGAACCATTTGAAAAGCACCAGTCCCAATACAGCTTTCTGGGGGACCCTGCTTCTAACATACTTTTCAACATTGGTTGAAAGTATAAATAAATAAATCCCTCCATTGCAAGGACTGATGATTTATTCCTACTTGGCTATTTTTAGCCAATTTCCAATCCATGATAGAACTAGTCCTTTTCCCCCATCCTCCTTCCCTCCTGAAAATGTCAATTCAGGAACTATCCTATGTCATTTAGCTTCTCCACAGTCACCTTACTCTTTTTCAGAACTCCTTTAATTCCACTGTTATTCAGTTCTCCTCTAGTTCAGTGTAATCCTGTCTCCAGGAGGGGTCAGGCATTAGACATTCCCATCAGCCCCTACCAGCATGGCCAATTGGCCATGCAGACAGAGGCTGATGGGAATTGTAGTTCCTGAACATCTGGAGAGCCGCAGGTTCCCTGCCCCTGTCCTAGCTTGTTTCCTGCTACTGGTGTATTTAAATAATTTAATTTTAAAAAAATAATGTGCTTTTAGCAATACGTTCCTCTTTTCTTTTCTTGCATCCCTGATTGCCTGATTGCATTTCTTTTGTGAAAGTTTTTGTCTGCTTTTGTCTTTCTTGCTTGGAAAAACGTTCCAGTTTCTGAAAGAAGCCCTTTGCTCTCCAATAGCTTCCGTCACCCATTTAATTATCCATGCTGGTGATCTCTCAGACTTTGTACTACTTTTCCTGATCTAGTATATATTCTAACTAAGCTCCTAGTGTTATGGCTTTGGAGCTCTCTTGCTCACATAAATTAAAGATGCCATCAAAAATAGCATAGCTGTAACCTTCTTGATCTAACATCCCATCACAAGTATCTGTTTTTCCTCACATTGGGTCTTTTTTACATAATTGGGCAGGGGGCACAGGAAAACACCACAACAGAAGAGTATTAGGAAGCCTAGCACTAATGTTCTCCTTCAAGTTACAACTTCAGTGATTACCCTGCATAAAACAAAGTTCATACACACACCAAAAAACCCTCAAGAACGGTATGTAATGTGTTGTTCTGCCCTCTGAGTATAAGTCACTTCTTTGGAGAAAGTGAAAGCAGATCAAGTACACTCTCCAGCAGAAAAAGATGCTGGAATCTTATTAGATGTAGTGTGCTTTTGTTAACCAATCCTGAAGACATAAATCCACAACTGTACAATAAAACCCAGTCTCTAAAGTAAGGAGCTTAAGGTAAAGACAGAAAAGTGTAGCTAAAACTTTTCTCTGCTTTTTTCCACTTTAAGACTGGTGGAAAATTGATTTTGTAAAAACACCTTAAAATCCTGTGAGGTCATAAAAAGAGGTGCCAGCCGTCTCTCTGGAATCCCTTTCTTCTTGGAGGCAATGTCTACATTTAAACTTTTAATGTTCCTTCCACCCTCGTCAACATGCTATATAATTGACTCCTTGTAAAATACTGGCTCCAGTTAATAGGCTTGTTAAACAAACCATTGCAACTTCAGTTATTTTATTTTAAGTAATTACATGGTTGAAGTGGAAAATATCTGTATTCTTATCCCAGTCAGCAGTATTTCTTGATTTGTTACAGTCTTGAAAGTATTTCCCAAAGGAGAAACAAATCCGAATGTTTATGGTATAAAACTTTCGAAGCACTGGATTTTCAAATAGTACTTTCATAGGAATTATCTGCACCTAGGGAATTATCAAACATCCATGAGAGGTTTTATTAAACTGCAGCTTTAGTATTAAATAAGTTTTTAAAAGATCCAATATGTTAATTTAGTCAGCACAGATACACTAAAACACTCACACAAAACACAAAACTTATATAATTACAATATAAATTTGTGATTCAGCAAGTATAACAGGTTGAATATTTCCCAAAGGAACTTTGTTTATCTTTCTACTCTTTCTGCACAGGAAATAGATTTGAAGGATAATATCACTAAAGAGGAGCTCACAGGGCTATGTATAGCACCACTATGAGTTTAATCTTTGTATGCTGTTCAGTCATTTTTTAGACGCAAATGCTGAAAAAAAGCTTCACCTGTTGAAAAGCAGTTTCTGCCACAATCCTACTGAGCAGAAGCTCTCCCAGCAACAGGATCCAGCAACCCTACATCTGGTACAAACAAATGGATTGAGGCAGGAACTCATAGAATTTTCCTGAGCATTCATAAAGTGGTTGCAGCAATTTTCCCCTTGAATGGATGGATTTTGATCTATGGCGCTCTTTAAAAGCCTATCCTAACCCAGTTGCTGCCACTTCCCATGCTAGTCTGTATATGTATCTAGCTTTGCCTGCTTTTAGAGCCCGAGCAGGAGACATGCTGGAAATTCTGTATTCGGCCCATTCCCGAGCATGTTTATTCAAGAAGACACACAGGAGGACCCCATTCAGACTGCCTGTGGTGAAGAGACAGGAAGAGATATTGGCAAGCAGGCTTTAGAGGGCGGAGGCTTCTCTTCCAGGAGAGGCAGATGTTTACACTAGCTGTGCCATTCTTCAGCACTGTATTAATGAAAGAGCATCATCAACACTTCGATGAGGTCCAACTCAAGGTTCCAGCAAGTCTCCATGGTTTCATACAGGTATCCAACAGTGACAGACCAGACCTCTTGCAAGCACAACACGGCAGCTCCCAAGAGGCCATAATGGCAGCATCAATAACCCACCTCAATGAATGTTGCATTATGAAAGCATAATATTTCAAGAACAGATGCTTGTATCCCAATAGGATGTATAATAACGGCATCTTTAATCTATTGTCAAAAGCTGCTGAGAAGTATAAGAGACTCAACATGAAGCATTACTTCTGCAGTCTCCAGTTGATTGTCCATCATGACCACTAAAGGTTCTGCAGGCTCATAACCAGATCAGAAGCCAGATTAAATAGATCAAGGAAGGATGAACCCTTCCATAAACAGAAAATACTCTAACTGCCAGGATCCTTCATAAGCACGGGCTTAGTTACCACCTCTGTAAAGGACAGCAGCAGTTTACTTGTCACTGTCACATGTGAGTTAGAAAGACCACCTGGGCACATCCTTTAGAAAAACCAAACTGAAGTGATCCAAGCAAAAACCAACCACTTCTGGGGTTCCTAATCAGATCTTTTCCCAAGCGTGTTAGCCAGAATAATTGTGAGAAGACTGAGGGTAGACATATATAACGGGTAGCTCAATTTAATCAACCTTCTGAGCCACGTACTATAATCTTCAGACATTTAAGAACCATAAGACATGTACTGCCAAGACTTCTATCTGTACATTTTCCCATTCAGCAAGAGCAAAAATAACATTCTTTTTGCTGTATTCTGAATTTGTTTCAATTACTTCGTTTATAGCCTCTCTCTCCAAGGGGAACCCAAAACGGCTTGCATTGTTCCCCTCTTGTCCATTTTATCCTTGCAACAACCCTGTGAAGATCAGGCTGAGTGTGTCACTGACTGAAGGTCACCCAGCAAGCTTCCATGGCAGATCAGGGAATCGAATCTGGGGATCCCAGATCCTAGTTTGACACTAGCTGCTATACCACACTATCTCTGAGTAATGGCTACTAGGGCTGGCCATGGTTTAGTTATTCCTTTTAAAAAATAATTTTTTACAAAGCATTACAACATAACAGAAAAAAACACACAAAAAGAGCCCCCCCCCCAAAAAGAGAGCACCCAGAAAAAGTGACCGTAAAAGTCTAGAACAGAGGGGTGAAAAATCAGAAAGGCAGCTTCTGAAAACCAAACAGCTGACACACACGTTACTGATCCTGAATTGTATCAGAGCCAGTGGATCAAAAAAGACCCAAACCAATTCACCTGTCAAATTGAAGGTCTCCAAAAGTTGTTGGACAGGCCCTAATGCCAGCAATTGCCCAGCAATCACTCCTTTCAGTATTGTGTAGCAGAGAGCTCCCGAAGGCTCATCTGTCCAAAGGCCATTTCCCCCAGAAATGTTTATTTAGTCATTCTGATAAATTTCCATCTAAAATAGGATTTGGAGAGCATTTGAAAATTTTGAAGCCATGGCCATGCAAGAAAGTGTTCCTGAAGCAGGCTCATGAATTACAAACTGAACTGTGTCTGGAGCTAGGCCATAAAGCTGGAGAAGATGGTGCAACTGGTATCTGGACATTAGAGTCCTTCTACATGGCATCCATCAACCTAAGGAAAAGCTATGAACACAGCCCAATGGAGTAGGTGACATCCCCCATGCTACTGTGCACCAATCCCCATCTCAGTGGCTGATATATGTACACATAAGTCCATTGTTGTGGCAGCCAGCTACTGAACAGTAACGTAACCGAGCTCCCCTAGGTTTGGCACCAGTAAACTCACACCATAAAAAGCTAAAAAGAGTTTTATTGGAGAAAATTAGAAAAAGGCATTTAAACAAGGCATACAGTCCAGTGGTGACAGGAAACAGAAAAATAATGAAGCCAACTTGCTGATTGCTTACACAAGTCCTAACACAGTGTAGTTGGTTCTTTGGGCATAAGATTTCCAGAGCTTAATACAAGTGTCTTTCTGGCAGCCAGGAGGGGGATGAGGAATAAAGGGAAGAGGCTATTCTCACTAGCTACTCTTTTGTACGCAGCTAGATCTAACCTGCCAACCCCCTTCAACCAAGCGCTCGTTTTATGGAAGCTTTCAGGGAATGAGCAAACTGCCCCCCTCCCAAGTGAAATTCTCAGCTGAAGCGCATGTTCCAGTTACGTCTGCTTGGGAACCTGTCCTGAGAGTGAGACTGATTTAGGGGAGAAAGCTCTGCAGTTGCAAGAGGCAGCAACATTCCTGCAAGATGGATATTCCCTGGACAGTCAGGCTTTATTTGTTTTCCACTAATGGCAGAGGATTTATGTTGTTTAAAAATGAAAACACGGTCCTGTAACTTCTCTTTGACTAGAACAGGCAAAAGTGATTAAGTTTAAGCAAGCTTAGTATTGTGTTTTATACACTGTTCGTACTGTACAGAGAGACCCAAAGAAGAATCAATCCATTCTGCAATGTTTCCTCCTCCTAATATAGCCACTGCATGCCTGGTAAAATGGAAAAAGGATAATGGCTGGTACTGTGCTAATGCTAGCATATTGAAGTACCAGTAAAATGTTCTAGAGGTACAATGGAACCTGCTTACAAGTCACATTTGGCAATGAAGACTTTAGATTGTGGATAATAAATAAAATGGAACAGTTCTCATAATATAGGCTTCTGATGTTGGATTCCCACCCTATTTTATTTCATGTCATCCCCAAGGAATATGCTTCATCTTCTTCAACGGCAGCTCTGAAGACACACTTTAAAGAATGTCCTTGCAGATAAAACCTACCAATGGAATCAAACTGTTATATGCACATATATTGGCTCCAAGTATAAATGTAAAAATTATAAATGGAGCACAGTGTAGATCTACACAGCCACCAGATCTCATATTCAATTCTGACAGACAGTCTATAGTTGAACTTCTGCCAGACTGAAAGACAATTTTTAAAAATCAGGTTTAAATTATTTCCCTGCATGGTATAAAACTTCTACAAGTTCCCTTTTCAAATAACAACTATTAGTTTGGCTATTTTAGAATTGGCAAGTAACCAGAATAAGAAGATGTAAAATGACGGAAGTGAGTATTTGTTTCTGCAGTCCGATATATTTCTTACATTGAAAAGAAAAAGCAGCACAGAATTCAAAACATTTGGCACAAACAGGCCATGCTTGATTGCACACATCCCCAGTTGTGTAACTCTGCTTGGTGTTGCTGCTACACAAAAGAGGAAACAAGAAGTTTCTGTGTTTAAAATGTGTTTATTTCTGTAAAGTTATAACCTCCACGGTTTAGGAAGACTATCCCAAAGCAAAGAAGATGACAAGAAACAGAGTTACAAAAGCAACTGATTACTGGGCAGTTATGAATACCTAACTCCGAAAACCTTCCTCACACCTCAGTTTGATGCATCTTTCTTTTGAGAAGACCACCTTTATGCCGGTGGGCCTGCCATTTTAGTATAGCCATATATTCCCATTGAACAATAAACACAGAACCATTTTATAAGCTACATGATCTACTTTAGGCCCTAACCTTCTACACTTGAGCAATTAGTATGCAATACACACTGCCATTCCAATGAAAGCTCCCACAAACTCAGGGTCCATAATCACAGGCCTCAGGACTGTTCTTCAAATATAGTTCAAAAAACCCTTTGTATATCTGTGGGTCCGTTATCGTAGCCTTAACAGCAGGATCCAGTTTCATTAATTCTCCCCAGCACTTTAGTGCTGGGGTATGGTTCAGACAGCTGTGAAGAAAGAAAAAGACTTCTGTGAAACCCACAACTCTTTCAAATGTCTTATATGTGTGTTGT
This sequence comes from Sphaerodactylus townsendi, assembly GCF_021028975.2. NCBI lineage: Eukaryota > Metazoa > Chordata > Lepidosauria > Squamata > Sphaerodactylidae > Sphaerodactylus > Sphaerodactylus townsendi. Next base: position 60,602,761 of record NC_059432.1, read on the forward strand.
GAAGTATAGGCTCTAAAGGAATAAGTGCCCTAAAAAAGCAATTCAGCAGGACCATCAGGAGATGACATTGTCATCTCAGCACTTCTAACTGTAGCAGTTCATATCACAGAGTTTCCCCAGCCCACATAGCTACCAGAGCCCAGTGCACGGCTGCTGAGACTGAAATGACTGGCTTCCCTTATTGACTCATAAACCACGTAGCTGAATCAGAACATAATCCATTAACCAGGTTTCAACACCTGGTTATCAGTCACATTTATTGTTCAACATTTCTGTAGAACATTATCTAGCTGCAGGGGATGGTTCCACTGTGCAGACCAAAAACGTTACAAGGAGAAGAGCCACCCAGGGCTAAGGTATGCATTTCTAAAATCCCTGGGCAAGCTCTAGCTCTGCAGAAGGTACCAAAGGTTAGAAACAAAAACAGTAAGTTTGGGTATACAGGTATACAGGTACAGAAGAAAGATCCATGTAAAGAAGGCAACTGAATACAAGAAATGCCATACCCAAAATAAGAATGGGGTGACCTATTCAGAATAGCAGTCACAAGACCTAAAAACACCTTTAACTATGCTACTTTAATCCCTGTAATAGCTTAGAATCCCAATTTCTTTATCTCCTTAATTAAATAAATTTGATTGTAAGTTCAAGAGAAATGACTAACTCAAACCTTCATGAGTACCCGTCTGTCTATCATCCTAATAATTCTGTGGGACATATCTGAACAACTGGAAAGATAACTGCCCATCTCCTGAATGCATTCATCCCCCCTAAGTTAAAGATCACTAGTAAGAAAGGCAGAACAAGCAGAGGTAGGCCTCACTTTTCAGTAATTCTCACAGTTAACTAGAAGTAATTGCCAGGGACTTGTGGTAGGTGGCTAGCTGGGAAAAAATATTCCCCAAATATCGGAGTGATGCAAAAGATCCCAAAGACTTACTCATATAAGTGGAAGGGCTCCAGACGCTCAAACCAAGGCCACATAAGGTAATCAATCATGGAGACAGAGTCCCCACCGAAGAACTTAGTCTTGCGGTTGGCTAGAATCTAAAGGGACAAAGACATTGGACATAATAAATAAGATTAACAGGAACGTGCTATGAAAGGTTGCAGAAGCTGTGAAGGGAAAGTGACAGCATGAATTACAGGACCTTTAAACACAGCATCAAACTACTTTAATTCCACACTGCAGACCTTTAAAGCTGTGCTGGTTTTTGATAATACCCAGTGGAGTGAAGCACAGTTCTGGGATGCTTACATTACACCTCTGCTTTTACATACCTCCCAGCATGGAGTAAAAATCCCCCAACATTCTATGCCTATCTGCTCCCCACAATAGCCAGCCTCAATATCTTGTTATCTTACTCCCCAACTGCACTGTGTGCTTCAATGCCCCACTATTATGAACTGTAAAGGTATTAATAATTAATTTTCTGTTCTACGTGCTTCCATCTCCCTTGTGCGACATTAACATCTATTCACTAAAAAGCGCCATCAGAGCCACAGAACTATTCTCAAGGCCATCTATCCTTTAATATCAAATATGCATGAACCAACTACTGAAACTTGGAATATCTTATCCTCAGCTGGGACCATATTATCATCATTGTGGACAAGACTAGGTTTAAAGAAAAAGACTCCCAAGTGTCTGAATCAGGCAAATCAACACAAGTGTGTGCATGCCTCCCTCTAGTGGACAGCAGTAGATAATACACAAGCGGTCAGTTATGAGGAATAGCCAGAATCCATTCTAATGTGCTTAGGAGCAGAATACGAAACTTCCATTGCCCTAAAATTGATGGAAGAACAGCCAAAATGGATAATCCTTTTCTTAAAATAAGCAAGCTTAGATTTCCATGTATTGGTCTTGCTTTTATGTGTTGTAAGCTTATACACATGAAACTGTCTGATATGAAGTCAGACTATCAAGGACAGTATTGCTTAGTCTGATTGGCTATGGCTCAGAAATCTTTCATATCAGTTGCTGCCCAACCCTTTTAACCAGGTTCTGAACCTGAGACCTTTTACATGCAAAGCTTACACTCTACACTGATCCATGGCTCCTTCTGATTTAAACTATTTGCACACCTCTGGGAAAGTGACAATTTAAATCTTTCGCATCTTCAGAAGTGGGCGAGCCTGTCCAGTTCATGACAAATTACTTTATAATTTCCTTGGGAGAAATTCAGGTCTCCAAGTCTCACCTCCTCAAGTTTGAGTAGATTTTTGATGAACTCCTCTTTCAATGAAGATGTTTCTTCTCCATTTCTGGCAGCCAGAAAGTAACTGAAGCCAAGAGGATATAGCTAATAAAAATTAGAGTCCATATTGTTACTCAGGCATAGAAAAGTTTATCATTTTCATTCAAGGCCTACAAACAGACTGAAAAACAACAAAGTATTCCATATCCTTCCATAATAATGCTGACACTACTACTGGAGAAGCACTGTGTAAGTGGTTGGATTGAGCCTTCCATAATTGTGGGTGCCATAACTGGTAATTGGTACAAGGAATACTAAGATGGCAGGAGAGCAAGGACACAGCTCTACACAGAATGGATGCTTCTTTGAGAAGTTGGCATCAATCAAGTGTGCCAAGGAACGTGGGGAGGAGTGAGTGCAACCGGGGGAGGGGAGGAATAGAGTGACCAGGGGAAAGGGAAAGAAAGGGGGTAGAAGTAAATTAATCTTCAGTTTAAAGCAACCACAGGCTTTTTTGGGGGTGGCGGGGTTGGGATATGAGTCAAATTTCTCCCCTCCCAAAAAAACCCCTTCAAAATTAAGCTTAAGTGCCCTCCCTGGCCTGTCCCTGTCTCCTTCTGTGACTGCTCATTGTTGCAGCAACCACTCTGCCTCATCGTAAATTATTGGAACTTAATTTTTAAAGCAAACTAAGCATGATATTTTCTTTGTGGCAGCAGGGGTGGGGGTGGCAGTCAAGGCTATCCCAGGCAACTGGGCACCCTCATTATGCCCTTGGAAAGCAGAGTGACGGAAATTGGTTTTCTTTCCATGCCTCCCCAAACTTGTCCCCAGATATCTCGGACAAAATTTGATCAGCCACTACAGTACTGTGACAAAGGGCACATGGGGAAGGCAGTTCTTATGGAGCCTGGATTAATTCTGCAGTTTGCACAAAAACATTAAGCAAGGTAATTTCTTCTTGTCCAGCCCTTGACTGGCTGTCCACTGCCAGCACTAGCTCAGGTTAAGCTAGGTTGCAAAGAAAAGTGGCTTTGGAACATTGGTTTTTCAGGTAGATGGCTTAGTTTTTGAAAGACCAATTTGGAAACAAAACAGAGCTTTAACCATCTCCATTCAGTACACACCTTAGAAAAGAATTCCAAGAGCATCTTCTGACAAGCTTTCTCATAGGGGTCTTCAGGATACAGCTTTTTACCTGGATATGCGTCATCCAAATATTCACATGTGATTGGTGACTCATAAATCAGCTGACCTTTGCTTGTCTCCAGCACAGGTACTGATCCAAATGGGTTCTTCTCAAAAATCCAATCTGGTTTGTTTTTCAGGTTAATATTAATGATTTCATGGCTAAAAGATATGAAACAAAGAAACATTATTATATTGTCAGCCTTCTGCTGGTAGTCAAGCCAACATTATAGTTACCCAGGTTTTCATGATATGCAATAGCAGTTTCCAAAAAGACTGAACAGTTATAGAAATCTAAGCCAAACCCTGGAGGGTATCAATAGCCCGGCTTCAGTTTTGCATTCTTTGTAACATCAACCATCTATCAACTTACACTAGAAGTGCTCAACTGTAAAAGGCAATTCCACAAATTCATGTTTACCCTATGCACCCTTTTAAGAATCAAATCTACTACTTGCACCATAACCAAGTAAACAGAGGAGTGGCCTGGGATGTGCCTAGCCCAGCCCATCTCTACCAGTTCCAATTCCATCTGCAATGAATTTTGAGGCAATGGCACAGCTCTTACAGAAAAATCAATCAGGCCTACAAACTGGAGGCAGGAACAAAGGGCTACAACAAGCCAACACAAAGGAAATGCAACAAGCAGTGAACAATGGCCAGCAGCAAATTTAATGCCAGGCCTTCCAAACTGGGGGAGACACGTCCAAGCACTGCTTGTCATGACAGAAAAACTGCCCCTGTTGATGCTAGTCTAATGTATCCTAACTCTAAATTGAAGAATTAACTGCTCTGGTGAACAAGAACTTGAAGAATGTACACTTTAATCTAGAACAGGATTACTCCAGTCTGGGGTAACTCTGTTCTAGGTTGCGCTGGTAGTCTCTTAAAGGAACTTTGAGCGGCCCTTGTCAAGTGGGTATCCATCCTCTACTAATCATGAAAGCTCATGTTCCTTTGAAGAACATTAATCAAGTCAGCCCGATAAGTATACATTTTTTAATGGAGGAAATTAAGCCAAATGACCTTTTTGCAGTGGCGTTCCTGCCTAGGGACAGGGGGTACCCTATGTCCCCGCCCCCCCCCTTTGGTCATGTGGGGGAGCGCCAACATTTCAGGGTTGTTTGTGTGTTTTAAAATTTTTACGTGCTTTTTCATGTTCCGGCCTGCGGGGGGGGGGGGGCATTTTTAAGTCTAGAGGCACCATGATTTCAGGGTACCATCCACTGGCTTGGAGTTGTTTCTCAGGCTAACAACCTACCTCATAGGGTTGTTGTGATTAGGAAATTAGGAAAAGAGTTGGTGGGGAGACAGCCATGCATGTTTTGATGGGAGTGGGAGGTGTTTTGTGAGCTGGTACAAAAAATCATTGTTTGGTAATGGTGGGGGAGGGTGGCCACCCATATGCCGGGCCGGGGGGGGCGCCAAACTCAGGTTTTGTCCCCGGGCGCCAGTTTGCCCAGGTACACCCCTGCTTTTTTGTCAATATTTTAAGTTTTGTTCACTGAGGAAATAAGTATTTTCACCCATCTGGGACTATTTAGCCTTGGCTCAGAAAATTATAGTGTGAGATCAGTCCCCTCTGCCAAGCATGGACAATCTTTAAAGATCTTTGATGAGAAACAGCAAGAAAGAAGGAGTGGACAGAAGTTCACTCCTGGATCTGGCTTTTGGAGGAGTGTCCAAGATTATTATTTTTTTGCACCAGAATGAAGGGTCCTTAGAGTGACAAAGCATCTGCACCAAGACTCATTGCCACAGATTATACAACTTCAACTAACTCAGCAAATGGAAATATGCATAAGCTTGTAGAACTGTTTTTTAAAAAACATAACTTCTCCTAAGCAAACCACTATGAAATTTAGAAATAGCCTTAGTGACATAAATGTAAGGAACCTCAAAGGACTCGAAATATAGCAACTGAGTTCAGTTCTTTTATTTCATAAACTTCAACGATCACACTACACGCAATGCGGATTCTGACTTTCCCGGGCTCAAGGTGTCGCTTTCCCGGGCTCAAGGTGTCGCTGTTACGGACAATCCAGCCCCTCCCCGAACTCCCAAGCACAATTCCCACGACAAAGCGAAAACAAGCTTCAAACACAAAAGATAAGTGCAGCAAGGTTAAGGCAGTAACTATCCCGGGCACGAAGCCCAGAACGCGGAATGTGCCAAGGACAGGACGAAGGAGCAGAAACTAACCCCCCTAAGGTAAAAATAACCCTCCTAAGGTAAAAATAAACTAACCCCCCTAAGGTAAAAATAAATACCATTATAGTTTTTGGACAGTCTTTTGTAAAAAGCATTAAGTTGGGGGCCCCACCCCAAGCCCCACCCCCATGCTTATAAAAGCAAAGGAGACAAGGACGGAGCCATTGGGCAAAGTGGGCAGTTGCCCAGGGTGCCACCTTGTGGTGGGTGACAAAAATGCAGGTTCGTTTGTGGGGTTCTTTTGTATTTTCAGTGTTTTTTCCGTTTTTGGCATGCAGGGGGCACAGTTTTTAGGCTAGCAGCACCAACATTTCAGGGATTTTTCAGGATACTCTCCTGATAATATCACCCAGGTTTGGTTTAGGGAGTCCATCCCCCATTGCCCCCATCCCCCATTATTTCCAATGGAAGCTAACAGGAGATGGGGGCTACACCTTTGAGGGTCCATAACTTTGGACCCCCTGAACCAAACTTCACCAAACCTGGGTGGTATCATCAGTAGGGTCTCACAAAGATACTCTGAAATCTTTGTGCCAAGCATTCACAATTGCACCCCTGACAGCAGGCACTCCCTAACTCTCCCCAGATCTCTCCCTTTAAATCCAACCCCTTCCTGCCAATGCTTGTTTTCTTTCTTTCTTTTATTCTCTCAATGTCTAATAAAGGTTGTTTTTATTGTTCTTATTATTATTATTATTATTATTATTATTATTATTATTATTATTTTTATTTGCCATTATTAATCCACTTTGGGCATGGATTTAAAGGGAGTAAATCTGAGGTCCCTAGTTTAAACATTGGAAGGGATGCTGTCCTAGGGTGGGGGAGAATCCAACCCTAAAAAAGCCAGTACTCACATTCAAATAAGTTACATATTTCCTCATTAAGTTTTGGAGTTTCCCCATAGTTAGCATGGTTTTAGTACATTGTTAAGTCTTCTAAGGGAGGGTATTTTAGTTAACCCCTGTCCCCAAGGACATTTCCTATTGTAGCAAGTTTCCCTTTTTATCTTAAAGCAACCCCCTGTTTTAGTTCTAGCTAGCCAGTCAGAGTGAGGTGCTAAGGGTAGTTGGAGACTACCCTTTGTAAAATTCAGATTATTAATCTCTCAACTTTATAAATTGCTGCTTGTGTGCTGTTTGCATGATGCAGTTTTAAAGTGCTCAATCTCTTCCCCATTCCACACACACAAACACACACACACCCTTGGCTCCATCCCATTCCCAGCCCTTTCGCCAGTTTTCAATCCCACTCCCCTCCCTCATGAGGCAGAAGCCTTTAAAAAACTGAAAGTAGGTCATATTTTCTTTTAAAACCTACCTCCTCAATTTTCAGACCTATCTCGTCACCATTACTGCAATCATTTTTGTTGAGGGCGGAAGCTATTTAGGATTTTACTTGGCTATTACTGTAGCCATTTTTGTTAAGGGTAAAAGCTATTGGCTGCAGAAAAGAGACAAGTTAGGGATTGTCTGCCAATTCCTATCTCACTCTGAAATAAAGGTAAGTGTGTGGGGGTGGGGGATAGTGGTGGGAGGTACCATGGGGGCAGGGGGGCCGCAGGGGCAATTTTGCATCCCCCACTTGACGAGATTTGTTGTACCCAGGGACAGAGCTTACTCCCTTGTCCCTAGTGGAGTTAATCATTAACAACCGGTTCTCCGAACTGAGAACATTTAATAACCAGTTCTACCGAAAAGGTGCGAATAGGTTGCATCCCACCTCTGGATAGAGGAGTTAGGGTCTTGATTCTCTCCAGTAATAAACCTATTGTTGAACTGTTGAACCTGGCTTGTTTTTTCCCCACTCTGTCCTAGCCAAGTACAGGGCACCAAAAATAGATTCACTTGGGGGGCAGAACAGACACAATTACCTTAAGAACAGGTTATACATTACACAGTGCCAGTTTGAAGACTATTTCCACGAAGTGTGATAATGCTATGATCATCTAGTAGTTTTACAACATAAAATGTAATATAGAGAGATATAGCTCAGGAAATTACAGCCTGCTGAATGATAAAGGCTGAATGTGATAAAGGCTGAAATGATAAAGGCTGAATATAATCTTACTCAATTCCTTTGGCCTTTAGGACTATTCGTGTTCTCTGTGCAAAGGGACAGAAGCGCATACTGTAGAGACGAATCACGCCCTCTGGCACAGGCCCAGGGGCAACACTTCCTGAAAGACAAACAACGCCAATATAAGTCATTCTGACAAGAACTGGCAAGAACCAGTCTTTCACTGAACCCAAAATATAACCTGGAAAGCTGTGAAAATGGGAGGCCTTCTCAAAATAGTTGCTCTTGTTTCTGTTTTATAATGCTTAGTCATCACCACCCAGCAATTCCTGGGTCAATGGACATCTTCATTTAGGCATCATGAGGCAGGGCAAGGCTGATAAGCATACATTGGCACTCCAAGCTGCTTTCTTCCAAGTAATCCTGATAAATGACAGAGCTGTGAAGGACAGGCCTCCACTAGAATGCTCAAATGTGAGCTTTGATGTATTTTTTCAGCTTTGGGACAATTTCAGTGAATATCAATATCGGTGATACAAACATCTGAGTCTGAATGTGGATCCAGACCTAAATATCAGCACTGGATTCGTTCCTGTGAAGGCATCCAGTTCTACATTTTAAGACTCCTCTCTGGAAAGGAGGGACTTTCCTGACAACATTCTAGTCAAGGCTATATTTTTGTCCCCTCTTCAACTTGGGGAGGTGGAGGGAAGTATTTTCGAACAAAGGGAATTTCATGCATTTAACCATGCCTAAAAACATTTATCATCCTTTTATATTCTTCTGCCATTTCTTGCCTTTTTACATCTCAAAAATCGTTATTTTTTCTATCAGAGATCATGTTCATAATGAACATCTCATCTCACCTTTGGGTGGATTAAAGGTTTCCAGCACAGGCGTAGCTACCATGGGGACATCCGGGGACAAGTGCCCTGGGCGCCACCTTGTGGTGGGCGCAAAAATTGCAGGTTCGTTTGTGGCTTTCTGTATTTTTTACTGTATTTTTTCAATTTTATCTGTATGGGGCGCAGTTTTTAGGTTGTTCAGGAGGCACCAATTGTAATTTGAAATACCATTAGGTGATTCCTCCTGATGATACCAGCCAAGTTTGGTGAAGTTTGGTTCAGGGGATCCAAAGTTATGGACCCCCTAAGGGGGTGACCCCATCCACCATTGTTTCCAATGGGAGCTAATGGTAGATGGGGCTACCCTTTTGAAGGTCTTTGGACCCCCTGAACCAAACTTCAATAAACCTGGGTGGTATCATAAAGATAGTCTCCTAAAGATAGCCTATTCCAAAATTCCTTTTACATTGTTAGCTTCTAAAACATTGCTCCTGCCATGGCACTCCCTCAATTCTTTTCTCCTTGTTCTCTCTCTTTTAAATCCACCCCTTTGGGAGTGGGATTTAAAGGGAGAATCTGGGGTTCCTAGATTAGTAAAAAAAACATTGAAAAAAGTATTGTTGAAGGTTTTCACAAATTAGGATCTGAACTGGTTGTTGTGGGAGCCTTATACAGGCTGTGTGGTTATGGTCTCAGATTCTAGCCTTGGTCCTAACGTTTCACTCAGCATCTGCACAGGCATCAGCCAGAGGTGTACTGACAGAGATAAGTCTGTTATAAGAGAAGTCTGGACACAGTGTATAACAGACTTCTCTCTGTGATATACCTCTGAAGATACCAGCCACAGATGCAGGTGAAACATTAGGAACAAGATCTATCAGACCATAGCCACGCAGCCCAGAAAACCCACAACAACCAACATTGACAATGATGCTGTTTGGGGGGTGGTTGGGTGGGAAATCTATTTTGAAACAGCATCACTTTCAATGTTGTTTAAACGAGAGAGCCCAGAGTCTCTCTTTAAGGTGGATTTAAAAGGAGAATCTGGGCTCTCTAGTTTAAACAACATTAAAAGTGATGCTGTTTCAGGGTGGATTCCCCCCCTTCAAAAAAATAGCATCACTTTCAATGTTGTTTAAACTAGGGAGCCCTGGGTGTGTTCAGTTTTGTGTGTTGGGGCATGTTCTATAATGTGATGGTGACTTTGAGATGACCTGATGCAAAAAAAATGTTGTTTGGTCGTGGTGGGGGAGTCCCTGCTGCCCATATTTGGGGGGGGGGGGGCGCGCAAAACTCAGATTTTGTCCTGGGCTCCATTTTCCCTAGCTACGCCACTGGTTTCCAGCAGTTTCATATAATCAGACACAGGCTTATCTAGAGTGTCCTTAGTCCTAACTGTTAAGCTTCCCCCAGTAAGGTATGTCTGTAACAGAACAGCTTCAAAAAAAGCCATTTGTGCATTGGAGCACAATGCTGCTTGCATATTAGGCTTAAGAACTACTTGAAAGAAAAAGTTTCAGCCCTGCAACACTCATGTTCCAACTGGTTCTTTTCCCTTCCACCTCTGCTCACAAGACCGCAGACCAAGACAGGCAGCATGGTGCCACTTCTAAAGCACTTGCACCACCCCACAAACTCCACAAAACTAGCGTGCATTTTAAATTCATTTCCAAGCTAGACACAGCTGTACAGCACAAGCACAGCATGAACTTGGAGCTACACCCAGTATATTTCCAGGACCCCTATTTTATTTTAGTTTGTTTTTGCTTTAAAAACCCCACTAGTGGCGAAATTTAAAAGGTTCAAATTACTTCTGGCTCCAGAAAAGAAAAACATTACAAGGACTGTAAACGTTCCCTTTTGGGGCTAAATCAGTTTGAGGGAACTTCAATTTCAGGCCAAAATGATGAAATAACCACTTTCTTCTCACATCAACTTCCCCTTTAATTACTGACAAAAAATCATCAAAGCTGCATCAATGCTTTGTAGGAAATGGTCCTTCTGCAAGTTGCCTGCTCCACATCTGTGTGTTTCTGATCCAGCAGGGAAACTTAGTGGACCAGGACATTTATGCCCACGCATGATGAGGATTCAGACAGACAGACAAAACATAAATTTAAGTAATCTTGTCCTCCCAAACAAGGAGATACTTGGGAGTTTGGAATGTCCCAGGAGGATATATGGGGGGGGAGGGGGAGAGAGAGAGACTGAGAAAGGTCTAGAGAAAACGTTGCATGTTAGGCAACATGGGACAGGGAACAGTACAGTCTGTTCAGAAGCAAAGCTGACTTCTTTAGAATAAACCGTGTGTATGTGTGAAGTATGTGTTAAGTGTTAACGGTTGCCAAGGCACTTCTGACTTAAAGTTGTCCTATGAATTCACACCCTCCAAAACTTCCCATAATTAACAGCTTTGCTTCCGTCTTACAAAATGAAGGTGATGGCTGCCTTGATTTAATCATACCATCTCATTTTTGGCCTTCCGATTTTCCTGCTGGTTTCCTCTCTCCTAGCATTACAGACTTTTGCAATGAATCTTGTACACTCGTAGCCTCAATTAAGTCATTTCAGCTTCTAGGGAGAGTTCAAGCTTGATATTATTTAGAACACACACACAGCCCTTCATAAATATTGTTTGTGACTATTTGTTAATTTATTCCACGAAAGTCAGAGAATCTCCACATTTAGAACATTTCTAGATCCTAACTGCATTTTCACAGATTTGGGGAAACGGCAGTGCCACACTAACAGAAAGTTTTGCAATATGGAAATGGAGCCATACTTTGGGGTTTTTTTGAGGGAGGAGAGGAAGGACAGTAAATGGGTCACATAAGGCATCAATCCATACCCCAGGGCAGAAATAAGGAAAGAGTCTTCCAGGAATTTTTTTAACTCTTACACAAGAGTTTTTTAACTCTTACACAACAAGCACAATGCAGCCTTTTAGCAAGCATGCAATCCCATTACCATCTTAAATGTTAAATTGTGAAAGATATGCTCCTTGCACTCTTCCATGCATAAATTTACATATGACATAGGACACATGGGAGAAGTGTTCACTGTAATTTCATTCCAGCCAGAGCCCAAGCCATTGCAATTTCTCATCGGTGTCATTTTCAGAAGTTAGCTTATGCAAAGCCAATACTGTGAAGTACGTAAATGAGCAAACTGGGACCAGGGGAGGGCCAAATTCCAATTCCCCTTCACCGGGCGATCTTCTTTGGGCACAAAGGTTTGCAGCTAAATTACGGCAACATACACAGAAGCATAGTTGTGAAATAGTCAACGCTTCTCACCATGCATTGAAGCCAACTCGCGCGGCAGATCAAGGAGAAAGAGGTGAATCCCTTTCCCCACCCGGTGAAAAAAAGGCGCACACAACCCACTCACCCCGGCGCGCGCTCACCTTTCCCTAAGCTCCTGGCTGAGTCCCCATCCCCAGCCATTCTGCCTGCAGCAAGTTCACGTAAAGGACAAATGCAGCGGGACCCCTTTCTTTTAAAGGAGGCCCTTGCTGGCTTGGTTCCAAGAGCCTCGTGAGCACTGGGCCCCTCCTGCTTATTTCTCCTTGAACAAATCATCGGCTTCCTTTCACTCAACGGCACGCCCCTTTGTCAATTTAGCCTTCTCGGATCGAGAAAAACAAACGGGCGCGGGGCAGGCGTAGTTCCCCTTCTATGCCCTAGAACTCACCCCGGGTAAGAAGCTGTCTATAACGCCGCAGGCATAGATGGTAGAGTGTCCCATTCTAAACCAAAGCACAATCTGCATAATATTTATGTATGCATTTACTACATTTATGATTTATTTTATTCATTTGGAACGTTTGAACGCCACCGTTCTGAGACCCAGAGGGTGTAGTGGTTAAGGGGTTGAACTTGGGCTAGGATCTGGGAATCGCAGAATCAGATTCCCCACTCGTCCCATAGAAGCTGTTTTTAAGTCAACCACCTTCATCCCATGGCATGGCAGCACATGAAAGGAAAGAGTAAATGAAGGAGGTAAAAGGAGTTGTCTAACAAGTTCGCTCTCAGTGACAAAGGACACAAGCCTATGCATGTCTGGCTTCAGCTGTGGTCAAGACAAAAAGAAAATAGAAAGCTCTGCTGGCTAATTTCACAAGGAGGAATTAAATACTAACAATGTAAGTTATAGAACTAAGAAGGATCAAAAGAGGTAGATTATGTAATATATACCACTATCTCCAGTTGGGTGAATATTTTGCTTTATAGGCGACTTAGATTTTGACATAATGATGTCATGAAGGGAGAAAGTGAGGTAGAATTAGATTCCAGTCATTTAAAAAATTGGAAAGTTTAGATTGTTGCAAACATAGGCCTTTTCTGCACGAATTGTTAACAATAAATCTTTCCACCAAATGCTATGTTTTTGCTTTGAATTCTGCAAAAAAAATTCCCTCTGTTTGGTTTTAGAAAAGTTTTTCCTTCATTCTTCCTCTTTTGTTTTCCTGAGCACTTTTACTGTGATTTTAAAAATCTATTTCCAAACTACCTCTCCTTGAACATGTGATCATGTTGAAATTGTGTTTCTCTGCCGCACCAAACACCTGGCCCTTATCCACATCCCTGTGTTGTCACCCAACCTCCCTTTCAGCCATTTTCTCCTACCCCTTGTCATCCATTTTCAAAAATATTTTAAATATTTTTCTCTTTGTCATATCTAACTGGCAATGTTGAGGCAAAGATAAGAAGCAGGGGCAACTGGATCTGCTTTGCCAATTTTACCTACAGCTAGCATGTTACTGTTCAGACACAGATATAAAAAGCAGGGGTGATTGGATCAGCTTTGTCAGTTTCATTTTGAACTAGTCATGTGATGTTAAGGCAAATATACACTTCCTTGGCAGTTAGGAGTGAGTGAAATTGAAAAGGGTTTGCTGCAGTAACAATTGTGCGTTACTGTAGCTTTAATTTGGCTAAAAATGTGGGGGTGGGTGGGATGGACTGCTATGTGTTTCTGTTTTTTCTGATAATGGTGCCTGTTCCAGTACCTTTTATTGGCTTCCATTTTGTATAGATGATTCTCAGTGGTTGAAATGAGGCTGAGACATTTATTGAATTGCCACTTCAATGTAATTTTTACCAGCAGCATGTGAAAAAAATGCAACTTAAGAGTGAATGGGAAAAATGATGGAGAAAATAGAGGTGTGTGGAATGTTTCAAAGATACAGCAATTGACAGAAAATGTTTCAAAGATACAGCAATTGATCACTGGGAAAATCTATGTTATGCAGAAAAGGTCTAACACATCCTTTTTTAAAAAAAGGTTCACTGTGGCAATTATAACAAACACCCTTCTGAGCCAATTGGTGTTAATTTACTTAGAAGTCTGTAACTTCATTTTAGATTGAACTGTAAGGGTCCCTCATCTACACATCAAGTAATCAGCATAAATGTTATAATGCCTTGTCTACTGTATTCACAGCAGAAGCTCCTTATCTTGGCTTAAGTCTATGTTACAGCATGTGTGTAAGGTTCAGTTAATCATGAGACTGGTGGTATAAAGAGTTTTCCAAAGAGACTCATCCTGATATATAGATCTCTCTTAATCTGCTTCTACCTGTACAAAACTTCTCTGCATGCTTAGTTTGCACATCAGCAGAATTCAAGCAAAGACCACAGGTCCCTGGCATGAAAACTAATAGTTGCTTAATTTGCTTTGCACAGATTACATTACTTTCAAGACCCTGAACTAGGTCCAACACATAAGCTCTTTCCCCATGCCAGCCTCACATTTCAGTCACACTCAAATACACACAGATATATGTCAAGAAGCCAAGGGAAACTCTTGATTGCCAAAACTCCATCTGTGACCCAAAGCTGGGAACAAAGCAGTCAACCAGCTCTATAAGGTAGGCTTAGTTGGTTAACTGGCAGTGTGGTACCTGAGGGGTCTGTTGAATTTGTAGTGAAGCCACAAAATAGTATAGAAATGCTAGTGATAAGTTTATTTAAGCAAAGTGCAAGAATCTAGACAGAACACACTTTAACAGTAAGAAAAATAACCTCACTAGTCTCAACAGATGTCATAGTCATAATCAACAGTTATAAGTAAATATGAATAACTAATTTATCAAGCGTAAAGAAGCAGGCAAGAAAAAATGTGGTATGTAAATAACATGCTCAGGCAGTGCACAGCATAGAAGAAATAAATACTGGTAAGCACCTCATGTACAATAAACTGCTAGTGAAACATTTTGTTTTCTTTCCGTTTGAGCATGGATCCATCAACCATGGATGCGCTGGATGGCATTGGGGCAAATCACCTTTTCTACCTACTCTGTGTCTGTAAAAGGGGAGTAATTATTTGCCTGTCAAGGTTGTTCTGTATGTGTTGCAGGGTGGGAAGTTCAAAGCAGCATTTTAAACCAGATACACAATTCTAGTGCCTGCATTTTTGTATTCAGAAACACATGTAGGAAGTGGAAGCAATACTTTAAGTATCTCTTGTGAAAGCAGTTTATTAGTCTGCACATGTTATTTTAAAAGGTTTCTGTTTCACATCTGTGGTTCTCTACAGCCTACAGAAGAAAACAATTCCAAAGGAAAGGGTGTTCTTAGCATTATTCATGAAAATGCCAACAAAGCAGAGTTCCAGCCAAAATAAAGATGCTTACTTTTATAGTTTGCCTTTTGATCACAAATGGGCAATTTAAAAAAATCACAAGTTTGCTTTCTATTCTATTTTCTACTTCTGTTCTATTACTGAAGACTGAGTGTGGTGTAGTAATTATGAGTATTGGAGAGGTATCTGGGAGAACTGCGTTTGAAGCCTCACATGCTATGGAAACTTGAAATCATACTCTCTCAACCTAACCTACCCAAAAGGGTTGTTGTGAGGATAAAATGGAGGCCAAGAGAATGATGTAAGGTAAGCTGCTTTTGGTCCTGGTTGGGGGAAAAGGTGGAGTAAAATCAATTAAATAAATAACATGAATATTCAACTGCCTGAGGCTGATCTCCTGTTTTGTTTTGAAGTTTAGTTTTACAGTGGAATTCTAAGTACATCTGACAGCCAATGTAAATCAACGGGGTTGGGAGGGAGGGTGTCATGGTGATTACTTTGCTAGTCAAGAAGTCGCGCACATTTCCCTAGGGAAATGTTTGCAAGTGTGCAGGTCCCGCTGCCACCAGCAAGGGAAAAGGTATTGTGAACTGAAACGGCAGCAGAACCCGACTATATTCGAATTGAAACTTTGGTCCGAAATCGCACCTCCAGAAGGAGTCTTGGAAGTTTAAACCTCCTCTCTTCCCTGCTCTCGGGCCAATAGCCAATCTGCGCCACGCAATTGGAGAACGTAAACGGAAGTGGGCAAGCAGAAAAAAAAGAAGAAAATCTCCGTTTAGGGTTTAGCCAATAGAAAAATGCTCGGGCGTTGCTAAGAGACGGGTGTAAACAGCCCCGCACAGCTGGGGGAGGACCCGGCGACGAACTTGAAAGGGCAATGGAGCCTGCAAAAGCGTCTCGGCGGCCGGCGACTCCTCAGCACAGAGCCGAGTTGGAAGTGAGGTGCAGAGGGAATGAGGGTGGAGTGGCTGGGATGCTTGTTGCTTACTATTTCCGAAAAACGCCTTCCAGATGGCTGCTCCCGATCAAGCCACGGGAGCCTCGCCTTTGTACTCTGGGACGATCTAATATATTTTAAAGGATAAAATTCTTTTCTTAACCCGAAGTCTTTCACCTGAATTCCTTTCATGGTTCTCCATCTTCTGTCTCCCACACAAACACCTTATATAGCAACTACTACAGGTTCTTTCCTCCCCCACCTGCTACCTCCCCATAAGATCAGACCTTTGTGCCTCTCTTTGATCAGGCAAATTCAGTGTCCCTCTCTGGAGCTCTGCAGAGACTACAACCAAACACTGTCCTTCTGACATACTGTTTTCTTTATGAATGCCAATTGATTCAAGGATGGCTTTCTCACCCTGCCAAAAAATAGAAAACAAAAATGTATGAAGGTTGGCTCTGTCTTAACCCAAGGGTACATGTGACATGTACCTTGACTTCCTTCTGATTTGCACGAGAGGTTAATATGTTTTGTATATTTCTAAAAATGATAGTTGTATCTCAAAGTTGATTAGAACAAAAGGCTTTCTTTTAGAAAGAAATTGCTAATGTTCACCTATTGGGACTTTTCTCTGCCATTTCCCATTATTTTCTTAAATATATGTTTGTTAATAATAGTGCAACCAATGTATTATTAAACATACAGTCTGTGTGTGTGTGTGTGTGTGCGCCCGTAGGGGGCGGGGGATATGGACCAATAGATACACACATGTGTTCAAAGCGGAAACTTTTGTTTTATATTCACAGGTCTTCTGATTAAAATTGTTTTCTTTTAAAATGTCATGTAATCCTGTTTTTTTTTTTCTCCAAAGATGGGTGCAAGGATTCACCAAAAGAAAACTTGGCTTTGTGAACAACAAAACTATTTGTTATCCTTGCGGGAATTATGTCATTTTTATCAACTTTGAAACAAAGGCGAGGACAATCTTACGATGCAAGAATGGAAGTGTGGGAGCCTTTGCAGTGAACGGGAACCAGGGAATGATAGCTTTTTCTGACCGCCAAATGGAACCTACAATCTACGTTTATGCCTGTCCAGAGCCAAGAAAGCGAGCTAAATTGAAAGGTAGTTCTGAAGATGTCCTTCCTTTCTGAGCCATGTTTAATCTAATCATCAATCTTGAAATGAAAAGCTGGTTTGAAGGGTTTAGTGAAAGTGATGACATTAAAATGTACCACATCAGCCTAGGAAATAATCAATATACACATTCCTAAATTGCTTTACTCCTTAATTAGTTAACAGATCTTGGCGCTGTATAAATTAAAGCTTTAAAAACATCACTAGCTAAATAAAGTTAAAGACACTTGAGCATGATAACCCATGATAAAGAGTGAAAGGGGATCAAGATAAAGAAACAGTAGCCTCTGAATCAACACAACGTGTGATATCTGCTAGTTTTGTGGTATGGGACTTTGTAAATATGGAACAGGATGGGATGAATTTTATTTTCTGGCTGTCAAGTGGCAGCCAACTTATGGTAACTCCATAGGGTTTTTGAGGCAAGGGATGTTCAGAGGTGGCTTACCATTACCTGACTTTGTGCAGTGATCCTAGCATTTTTGGGTGGTCTCCCACCCAAATACTGACCAGGTCAAACCTTGTTAACTTCTGAGATCTGATGAGATTGGGCCAGCCTGGACTATTCATGTAAGGGTAGTAGTCTGTGAAAGCAGTAATAATTGTTAATCTTTAAGAAGCCCTAGGACTCCTGTTTTCAGGAAAATTACGAGTAAATGCCACCTAGATATGATGTTGCATGGTTGGATGATTTCCAGGCTGAACTATTTTAACATGAAAAGTAGTTTAGTTTTTTTAAAAAAATTAGTTTCATTCAAAATACATCTAATTTCAGAAGATAGCTGAAAAGAGCACATTGATGGATTCTGCACAGGGCAAATATAATGGCTGTAGGACACAATACAAACAGTTTTTTTGTGGGGGGGGGGACTTTGCACAGGTCCCATTCCCAAAACAAGTCTGCCCCCTTTTTATTTCCATCAAGCCAGGATTTTCAAAAATTGCTAAACCAGCAATCCTTATGCAAAATCCTGGGTTGGAGCCATTTCTGCGTGAATAGCCAAGTAGGAGTCACTTTATTTTCCTCCCTTTCACCACATCATCCACAGTCAGAGAGAATCTGCCTGCCATTGTCCTGCCAATGCAGGGAGGCTCCATTTTCTTTGATTTTGCGTGTTGCATATGTGCAGCTACGCAGATGTAACTGATCGAATTGTGGGTTGATCGGCATGGCTGTGGAGATTCATTTCGGTATGCCTGCACAGCAACGCATGGACATAAAAAAGAGAGAAATAAAAAATAAAGGAAATTAAAAAGTGGGAGAAGCATCTCTGTGTGGAGGCATGAAAGAAACCCAGATTGTTTCCATGGGCTCCAATCACTGCCTGCATGGCACGCGTGTAAACGGGGAAAAGGAAAACAGGTTCCTTTATAACATCTGCAATCCGTTATACATTTGCTATGCGGAATTGACTAATGCTTACTTGGGGAAGAATAACCACTCACACTGAGATGAACTTCCAAGTAAGCATGCATACGATTGCCGTACCTAAGTATATTTCCTTTAACGGGGCCTGTTACAATGTTGGCACAATTATATGACATAGTGCAGTGGTGGCGAACCTCACTCAGAGCCCTCTTTGTGGGCCCGCATGCCGTCGCCCCAGTTTGGGCACTTGGCAGTGGCATAGCATCAAGGGGGTGAGAGGTGCATGACTAAGGTGACCAGATTTTTACTATTGAAAAGCGGGGCACGCGCACCCCCATGAGCACACTGCCTTTTGCGGCGGCGCTCCCCGGTCAGGAAACAGGGAAGCGCCTCAGAAGGCACTGCGGCAGCGCGGGAGGCGCTCCCTCCTGCGCTGCCACACTGCCTTCTGGGGCGCTTCCCTGTTTCCTGACTGGGGAGCGCCGCCGCAAAAGGCAGTGTGCTCCTGCGGCCACATGCGCGCTGCCGCAGGAGCACATTCCCTAACCGGGACAGTTTCAAAGCCCAGCGGGACGCGGGACACGGGACACATCGCGCAAAAACGTGAGTGTCCCGCAAAAATCGGGACGGCTGGTCACCTTATTCATGACACACTGGGCCCATGCCCCTATGGGCCGTGGCAAGCGTATTCTGGGGGCATGGTGGGGGTGTTTTGGGGCATTCTGGGGGCATTCCAGGGCAGGGCGGAAGTGGATGGGGCGTGGCAGGGGCACAGGGTGTATGAGTGCCCTGGGCACAGTTTCCCCTTGCTCCACCCCTGGCACTTGGTCTCTAAAAGGTTCGCCACCACTGACATAGTGGCAGGAGAGATGGGAATGTTCCATTTCTGAATAAACCCCAACTATTGTTTTAGATTCTGGCCTTTTTGTGTCATCTGCTGAAATACAGTTATATTGTGGAATGATCTAAGGAGCTAATATTATTCTGGACAGATTCCACTTTCAAGGAATCATTTGAGTGTACTATTTGCTCTTTAGGGCAATAGATTATCAGTGCCAGGAATTCATTCAGAACCATTCAGATAAGTTAAACAAAACCATCAGAGATGTACAAGGGTAGTAGATGCGTGACTTAGAAAAAGGTCAGGCAGGAGCAATCAAGCTTTTGATTTCCTTGGATACTGGACCTGCAATGCATGGTCGCTTTGCTGCTTCCTATCTATTCTTTCTCAGGATTTAAAAATTCTACGGATCTTTCTGTAGAGCCACACTCCACTGAAAGAAAAACATCAATTATTCAGGAAAGAAAGAACAGTATGTGATAAAGAATGGAGTAGCACAAAGCGGCTGGTATCTAAAATCCTTGCTGTTTTATATTCTAGGGCAGGCTGGCTTGGACTATTCCTTGCTTGCATTCAGTCATACAGGCTCTTACCTGGCCAGTTACTCCTCAATCCCAGAATTTTCTCTTTCCATATGGTAAGTGTTAGATACATTATTTTAATACAGGTAGTGCTATATACATAGTGGTAATAGATGGGTCCCCTGGCTTGGCTTTGGGGATTGATTGGGAAGTTAAAATGGTTCATGTAGCAAACAAAGCTGCCCTTGTGTTCTGGCAATAACAAATGGGGCCACTTGGCTCAGCCCCACTGGGGACAGCATTGGGTGACACTTGTCTGTGCCTTCATGTCATGCTATTAGATAGGCCTGAGGCAAGCAGCACCTGTGGCCATGAAAGCATCACTAGGGTTCTGATTGGCTTCCTTCCAGCCATTAGGAGTTCTCTAAGTCAGCTTTCCATCAGAATTTTCCTGATAAATCAACAGGTAAATCCACACCTTCTTGATTTAGCCAAAAATAATTCTACTTCTTGCTCATACAGATAGACTCACATTGATGCAGCATATATGCACAAATGTATGCCTGCAAATTACTGCCTTGTTTACAAGGGAACTTTAGGAAGCCAAATGATACCTCATAATTTACCACACAGTGTTGGTCAGCAGTCTTTCGCAACTGCTTTTCATTATGTACTGTTGAAAATGATGAATAAGAATTTGTAGTTCACAACAGCACTGTATTTATAGTGTACTTACATGCAGAGCCTAAGCTGAAAAGGACAGTGTGACAATACAATCTAATGCAAAGTTACTTTTATGTGAGTCCACTGGTTTCCATACTGAAGTAACTCTGCATAGAGTCAGACTGTCCTTTACAGCTATGGTCCTAAGACTCTTGAATTAGTTTGGGCCTAAGGGCCAAACTAGAGATGATGGTTGGTGTCCATCATGGGAATGCCACCATTTTAAAGTGATTTTTAAATGCCACAAGGACTCAATCCTGTGTGGACCTGCAGCACAGCAGGCTGAAACATTCTTGTTTTTGCCAACAAACATGACTTTTCAAGTGCCAAAATCACTTTAAAATGCTGGTGGCATCCCTGTGATAGACCTGAGGATTTCATCACATCTTCTTTGTGTTTCTAAGAAACTATAGCGTTTGCCTTTTTTGAAAATTATCTAAGTCTCATGAGCTCCAAAAGGCATTGGGAGTGTGATAGTTTTATCTTTTTCTTTGTTTCTTTCATTGTTTTAGGCAGCTGCCATCTTGGGGCTGTTTTAGGTACATGTTTATTCTACCCCTTTTTTAAGGAGCTCAGGGCAATGTATGTCGTTCTCTGCTCCTCCCTTTTCTCCTCATAATAACTTAGAGAGAATGACTGGGCCAAGGTGACCTAGCAAGCTTCTGCAGCCCAGTGGGAATTTGAACTTGGGTCTCCCAGATGCTTAACTGACACCCTTATTTCTGCACCATGCTGCCGCTCTCTGTCTGTGTTGGTTTGTATTGTTTATAGACTTGCATTGTGTGATTTATTTGTTCTGGTGTGATCTTGCAGGAAGGTGATGTATAAACTAACAAAACAAATAGGTTAACTGACTTTTTTTCATCTTTGATTAGGGACTGGAGCAAAAAAACCCTACTGTGCAGTCAGTCACAGCCAGGAGTAGATGTGACTATGATGAGTTTTAATCCCATGAGCTGGCACCAGTTGTGTTTGTCTAGTGGGACCTCTGTTACTCTCTGGAATATTGAAAGAAGTGATAATGAGCACCTTCTGAAGTCAAAGTAAGGGCATCACTGAGCCATAGTTGCTTCATGTTCTGGCATTGAAAGATTTATTTTTCTGTCACTGGGAGTATCTCTGCTACACACAAATGGTAGAATTGCTAAGAAGATTCCACAGATTGGGGAGCTGTCATGCAAATCAGCTGCTTCAGTCATGTTCCTGGGTAGAAAATGTTTCTATTCTATCCTCCTCATGTTGCAAAAACATCCATTTAAAAATACCATAAACTAAAAAGACCATGAATTTCCAGGTACAGTTTTCAACCTATATTTTCAAAAAAGCTCTTTTTATCTGCTAATAGAATGTTTCTTTTATTGCTACAGGCCAGTCATTCTCCCTGCTCAAGATGGATCTACAATAAATGAACAGAATGACTTTTTCTGCTTTATCCATGGTCATGATCCATATTTTGGTCCTGTACTGCCTAATTCAGCTGTTGCTGGTCTTGTAGGCGATGAAGCGGAAACATTTAAAGTGAGTTCTGTTGCATGTATAACTGTGGTGGTGGACTTCTTTATTAGCACTCATACTGAGCAAACAACACTTATAATCTGAGCAGATGAACTGAGCACTTTTCAGTAAAGTCGTTTCAGACAATACAAACTGGCATTAAAAAGAGAGTGCAGAAGTACTTAGGCATTTGAATTCCACTGTTTTGTGTGCATACTCCTGTATTGCCTTTTTTGGTGGGGAGAGGTGGGGTATCCATGAATTGATTAGAAAGCATAGGTAGCCCCAAGTGAGCAGGAAAACTTAAGTCAACTTGTGGATGACAGCTGTAATTTCCATTTTCTCTTTGGACCACTTATGGTGATCAACCTCTTCCAGGTAGCAAAGTTTTGAAGATACTTTTACTGACCTTTTCAGCCAGAGGTGGACAAATTACAGTCTGTGTGACAGCTTAGCAATTTGTCAAGAGTTTTGGTTTGCTGGAAGATGTTGCAGCTGATTCTATGGTCTTGCAGGCCACAAAAGCCATGAATAGTAGCAGACAGGGTTATGTTCTGATCACTGCCCGCAGCAGGCAGTAGGCAGAATATCACAGCAGGTCCAGCCAGTTCAGACCAAAATATTTGCTCGGCCATGTTCTAGATTGTTCTTACTGCTTTGTGTAGAACCAGAGGTACTGCTGCTCTTGGTCTATTCATTTGAGTCCAATTCTGAATGTTAATGCCAGAGAAGTAGCCATATCAGTCTGTTGCAGCAAAACAAAACTGGAGTCCAGTGGCACCTTAAAAACTAACACATTTTTTCCAGCAAAAGGTTCCATGACTCAGAGCTTACTTCCATCAGTTGCATTGCATTGTGCATCCATCAAGTTGCTGCTTTTATGTTGACAGCAGAAAGCAGGGATGGGAAAGAGATGCTACAAAATAAAGCCTGTTTAAAGTAGTAGGTGAGGGGTTCGATCATTGGTTGTCCGGCAGGTAAAATAGAACGGACATAAATTCTAGTACAAAACAAACAGATATAGTAGGAAGTTACAAATGTATAGCTGAACTAATTGACATCTGTATGGGATGCAATTTACAAGATATTAACTATAGTGAGTGAACAATCTCTGAGAAGGCCTTTGAGCTAAGTCGTTTGAACTTGTTAATGGAGTCTAATCCATCAGCTTTGCAGATGAGTCTCCCACTGAAGTTCTTCTATTGAAAAAAGTAATTTATAGATCAGCAACAGAATTCCCTGGCAGATTGAAATGGTCACCTACTGATTTCTGAATATTTTTATTTTTAATTTAAAATTTACCTCTCTTGCTGAGATTCAAGACAGATTACAAAATATAAAAATGATGCCTCAAGTAGCACGAGACATCCAATAAATAATGCAATCGTTCTAGGATGATCAAATATAAAAACTATGCAACAATTTTTTTCTTTCATATTTCATAGTCGTATTGCTTATTAGATGTCTCATGCTATTGATTGCACTGATTTATGCTGTGTAATCTGCCTTGATTATCAGTAAAAAGGCAGACTATAATAAAGTAATTAAACAAATAACCCTATAAGATAAACAATGCAGAAAAATGATTATAAAAATAGGAAACAATGGAGTAAGAGCAACGTGATGCATATAATAAATACCACAATAGAGGGGGCAGTGGAGAGTAGAAAGCACTGCTGATGCTTGATGGCATATATTTAGTTGGCAAATGAGCTAGTGCAGGGGTAGGAAACCTGCGGCTCTCCAGATGTTCAGGAACTACAATTCCCATCAGCCCCTACCAGCATGGCCAATTGGCCATGCTGACAGAGGCTGATGGGAATTGTAGTTCCTGAACATCTGGAGAGCCGCAGGTTCCCTACCCCTGAATGATCCTGAGGTGGTATAGGTGATGTTATTTGGTCCTGTGATTATGTCGCTTGAGTTGAGTATCGTTAATTATTTGTGGCCTGTCCTGGTCGGTGATATTTCCCTGGGGTGGCAGGCCTTGCCTTGTTTACAGGCAACTCCTAACATAAGACAGCTTCTGACCTCTAATAATTGGCCACGAAACAGCAGCACAGACTTGGGAACCAGATCCTGCTACAAGTCTCGAAGAAGTTTGTTATACAACCAAGCCATACAATCTCAGGCTGAACCACTTTTTCATATATAATATATGTAATCATGATTGATTCTTGCAACTGAAGAGTTTTGTTTTTGTTTTTAAATAAAGCCTAAAGATGATACTCAGCCTACAGTTCATCCTACTGTCCACTGCTGGACACCAACTTCTGACTTGTACATGGGTTGTGAAGAAGGATATTTTTTGAAAATTGGTGCAGACACATTCAAGGCTATTACTGTTCATCAGAAACTTTCACCAGATGCTAAAGGTAAGCAGTACAAGTAATGGTTATCCCAAGGTTTGTTTGTTTTTCATTGAAGTAGGGAACTGTTAAGGGAGAATGGCTATACCTTCCTGTCCAGACCACCTGATAAAATACTTGGATTGTGCTGGTTTCCTGAAAGATTAGAAAAAGACAGGTTTAGCATAGAGCACATGGGGGATGGGGGGGGGACACAATGGAAGCATGATCAGATCACAGTGTCATGTGGATTTCCGAAAAAGGTGCTGCCATTTTGTATGCAAAGCAGAGAGGGGAAAATGCGATATGAAAGCAGCTGAAGTATCCCATAGGGCTATGTATTCAGATACATCCAGTCCAAATATATACCTGGAAAATACCTGATAATTATTTTCTGAATACATTCAGGTCTCCTGGAGATATCTGGGATTTTCTCAAATACCAGGAAGTGGGTCCCCCCTAAATCCCGGAAATATTCAGGATTAGCCAGTGTTTGAAGACTTCCGAGACTGTCTTTTCTTTTTCCTTTGTGTGTGTGTGTGTGTGTGTGTGTGTGTGCACTTGTGCGCATGTGTTCTTCCTGGGCTTTTTACCATGTTTGTTTCATGTTAAGTATGTCTTTTTAAATTGATTTTGTTGGTCTTGCAACATTGTATTATTTGCATAAGTTCTTGGAACATTTGCTCCAAGTCACTTGAAATTTGTGTGTTATTTAAAGAACAGGCACCAGTAGCTCCACTGCAGGTTTGGTGCAATTTGTTCAAAAAATAGCCCTATGTCACAAAGGGAATAATGGAGTAGAATAATATCAGAATCCCCACCCAACCCCAAAATGCCCCAAATCTAAATACCAAATTAATATTTGGAACCTGGAAAAGCAGAAATACTGATATATTTCAGATTCTTGCTATCCAGATCTGAAAAGAATTTACTAAATTTTTAAAAACTGCACATCTTTATTCTCCCAGGCCTATGTAAGCTATAATGAACTGTTGAACTGCACCCAACTACTGCACCTTATTCCCCTATAGAATCTTCCATTTATATTGTGCATGTGTCCCCAGGGGGACTGCCAGTTTACTGGTCTAGCACACTGATATTATAATAAACAATTAAAGAGGACTATATGCACACCAAACACAACAACAATCTGATCCTCTGAAGATGCCAGCCATAGATCCAAGCGAAACGTCAGGAGGAAATGCTACTAGAATACGGCTATACAGTCCGGAAACCACACAACACCCCAGTGCTTCCATTCCTGAAAGCCTTCGATAACAATTGTTTCACCCGTTTCCTTCCAAAATATACTCATTTTATTTTGAATACTCTGTTACAGTCTATCCCTGAATTTGCCCAAGAGTGGGCCTTTAAACACTGTTGTTTATCTTGATCACCTTTCTGCTCACAAAGTCTGAAATGGCATTCCTGGTTGGAATGGTGTAGCTGAAATATATCTTCCTAAATGACTGATAGTTATATGTGTTCTCAGTAGCTGGCTATTTTAATTTATGTCAAACAAATACATCAGGTTCTCCAATACCATATTATACAGTGTGAGAAACGTAACACACAACTTTATCCTGTGTCCTAGGCTCCTAAGGATCTGTTGCTCTGAGTGAACTTTTTTTTTTGTCTTCATAGAGATTATATTTAAATGTTGCTGTCTTGCATAAAAGTCTCCCTGGAAATACTTCCGTACAGTTTTCCAGCTCCTTATGCATTAGGATATGATCGTGATGTTATTATTTCTTGTGTCAAGCTAACTTCTTTTATGAGCAAATCTTGGTAGGAAAAAAGTGGCAATCAGATTAAACACTTTTTCAAAAAACTGCCTGTGGGGTTTTCAGTTGGTTTGCCATTGCCCTCCTCTGCATAGGAACCATGGTATTCCTTGGAAGTCTCCCATCCAAACACTTGCCAGGAATGACTGCTTACCTTCTGACATCTGGCTACATCATGCCAGCCTGGGGCTATCCAATACTTCTGTATATGTCACAGTCAACATTGCTTCCTCTGTGAAATAGCTGGGGCATGCAGTCCCAAGAAATGTGCATCGCCATGTAGAAGGCTTTTCTATAATCTTCAATGTTTGAATCACTCTTGAGTATTTAAAAAATCAATATATTTATATTGCTCATTGTACATATTAATTGGCTTTACGTATATATGTAAGATGAAATAAAGTGAAGCATTTATTTCTGCTAATTTAGAAAACATCTAACCCTAGCACAGTTGTCAGTAAATTGTATGGACCATCACTGAAACAGTGTCGCTTCCTTTCCAGCAAAACTACGTGCAACGTTTCGGTCATTGTCCCACTATAGTGAGAAATCTCAAGGTATTCCTTATTGTATATATGTCCTGCTATAGTGGGAAATCGCACTGCTATTTGTTAGAAAATATGATCACAGATTAATTTTAAATGGATGTATTGTCGAAGGCTTTCACGGGCGGAATCACTTGGGAGCTGTGTGGTTTCCGGGCTGTATGGCCGTGTTCTAGCAGCATTCTCTCCTGATATTTCACCTGCATCTGTGGCTGGCATCTTCAGAGGATCTGATAGTTGGAAAGGAAAACAAGTGGAGTATATATACCTGTGAGTAAAGGTCAATAGGTGAGGGCACTCCTATTTAGATGCCCTCACCTATTGACCTTTACTCACAGGTATATATACTTGACTTGCTTTCCTTTACAACTATCAGATCCTCTGAAGATGCCAGCCACAGATGCAGGCGAAACATGAGGAGAGAATGCTGCTAGAACACGGCCATACAGCCCGGAAACCACACAGCACCCTATTTAAATGGATGATTGATAGTGGACCTAATGTCTTTATCAGAAAACTCCAAGCCAACAGTGTAAATGGGCAACCATATTGAATTTCAGCCAGAGAACTGAGCTGTTCTGAGGTTTTTTCATTGCACAGATATTGTATAATTGGTTTTTCACTCTTAAATTACTGTACTGTACTTAAGAACATAAGAACATAAGAACAAGCCACCTGGATCAGACCAGAGTCCATCTAGTCCAGCTCTCTGCTACTCGCAGTGGCCCACCAGGTGCCTTTGGGAGTTCACATGTAGGATGTGAAAGCAATGGCCTTCTGTGGCTGTTAGCTCCCTTTGAAGCACCTGGACTGTTATAGGCATTTGCAATCTCAGATCAAAGAGGATCAAGATTGGTAGCCATACAACCCACTTCTCCTCCATATAATCTGTCCAAGCCCCTTTTAAAGCTATCCAGGTTAGTGGCCAATGCTCACCACCTCCTGTGGTAGCATATTCCAAACACCAAATCACACGCTAAGTGAAGAAGTGTTTCCTTTTATTAGGTTCTAAATTCTTCCCCTGCATTTCAATGAATGCCCCTGGTTCTTCAATGAATGCCTCTGGTCTCTAGAAAGATTGCAGAAAATATTGGCTCTCTCTGTCAACATTTTCTACTCCCATGCATAATTTTAAGTAGACTTCAATCATATCCCCTCAGACGTCTCCTCTCCAAACTAAAGAGTCCCAAACGCTGCAGCCTTTCCTCATAAGGAAGGTGCTGCAGTCCCTCAATCATCCTCGTTGCCCTTCTCTGCACTTTTTCTATCTCTTCGATATCCTTGAGATGTGGAAGCACCAGAACTGGACACAGTACTCTGGCAAGTGCGGTCAGCACTACCTGGGCTTTTATATAAGGGCATGACAATCTTTGCAGTTTTATTCTCAATTCCTTTCCTAATTATCCCCAGCATAGAGTTTGCCTTTTTCACAGCTGCCATACATTGAGTTGACATTCCCATGGAACTATCAACTAAGACGCCCAAATCCCTTTCCTGGTCTGTGACTGATAGCACTGACCCCTGTAGCGTGTATGTGAAGTTTGGATTTTTTGCCCCTATGTACTTGGAATAGAACTGAATGATTGTGCCACAGAAAGGAACAATCCTCCCCTTTTTTATAGTATGGCGAGAACCTGTACACACATATAGCCCAGCCATGAGTAAAGGAGAGCAGAATAGAGAGGTACAATTACATCCCTTGACACTAGACACTATACTCCTAGTGATACAGCCCAAGAAATGCATTGGCTTTCTTGGCCGCCACAGCACACTGCTGACTCATGATCAGTTTGTGGTCTGCTAAGACTCCCAGAACCCTTTCACATGTGCTGTTGTTAAGTCAGGTATCTCACATCCTATACCTGTGCATTTCTTTTTTTCTGCCTTAATGTAATATCTTACATTTATCTTGGTTGAAATTCATTTGGTCAGTTTTGGCCCAGCTCTCTAATCTGCAGTGGTGTATCTGCCTAGGGTCCCCGGGTGCCACTCTTCTGGTCACGTAGGGGGCGCAAAATTGGCCCCCCACATTACCAGGAAGTCTTGCTGTCTCATCGTTTTCACGTGCCTCGACCCCCTCTGAGGCACGCAAAAACGATGAGACAGCAGGACTTCCTGTTGCCTCCAAGTGCCCTCAACCCCGCCCTCAACTTCCCCCTCCCTTCCACCCTGCTGGCTGGGCTCCCAGCTGGCAGCCTGAAGTCTCTTCTGACCTCCCTTCCAGGCAGGCCAGAAGAGACTGCAGTCCCGGCCTCGGAGTCCTTCTTTTATAAGCACTGAGGCTGGGGGTGGGGCTTGGGGAGCAGGAAGTCCCACCTCTTCCTGCTCCCCAAGCCCCACCCCCCGGCTTCAGTGCTTATAAAAGCAGGTCTCTAAGGCAGGGACTGCCATCTCTTCTGGCCTGCCCAGAGGGGAGGTCAGAAGAGACTGCAGGCTGCCAGCTGGGAGCCCAGCTGGCAGGGGGAGTCTGGGGGGGAGGTGGGCACCCTAGACCTTGCCCATGTCCATGGTGACATGGGCGGGGTCAAGGGCAGTGGGGGGGTGAAGCCAGGGTGGGGGCAGAGCCTGGGGGTGTCCTGGAGACAATTTGTCTCCCGGTGCCATTTACCCCTGGTACTCCTCTGCTAATCTGTCTAGGTCATTTTGAATTTTGCCTCTGTCCTCTGGGGTATTAGTTATCCTTCCTAATTTGGTATTATCTGAAAATTTGATTAGCATGGCCTCTATTCCATCATCCAAGTCATTGATAAAAATATTCAATAGTTGAGTTCTGTGACACAGTCCTTTGACACTGTTTGCCATCTGTCTTTCCATGTTTGTAAACCACCTGACAGTACTGTTGTATAATCTGTATATTGGTGTATATTCTGTATACAACTGTATATTCAAAAGTCAACCGCTTGTCAATCCTTACCCCCTTTTGCATACTCCTATTGCCTTGACCTGAGAATTGCTTCTGCCCCACTGAATAAAATATATGGGTATCAATTGTTGTTGTTTCATTTCTTAGATGATGAAAGGCCTGAAATTCAAAATGTAATCCTGTTTGCTATGGCACTACACAAGGATGGACTGTATGCAGCTGGAAGTGTAAGGCATAATTCACTAGATACAAGCAGTGTCACTATGAATAACTGCTAATCAGATTCCTTCTGCCTTGCATGGGTGCCCAGGGTATTTGGGGAGCAAGAGCATCAGAGTGGATTTGCCATCACTTGCTGCCTTTATGTTACATAATTCCTTTTCATAGAGTAAAAGCTGTTTTTTGAGAGTTCTTGAGCATTGGCACTCGTGGGCCCTGGCTGTGGAAATCCTGCATTCTGTTTGTGGACCAGCTTGTTTGAGTACAAACACTCCAAAGAGAACCAATTCAGAGAGCTCATTGTTTAAGCTCTAATTGCCAAGATTTGAAGAATGCTGAAAATGGCTCTTTTTTTCTAATGCAGTAAATGTTTAGAAATAGAAAAAGGAAAAAAAAAACTTCTATTGTCCAGAGGGCAACTATGCAGTAACCCAGTGATAAAGCTGAAAATATTTGAAAGTCATCTGTTTCCAATGGTTGGACTAGTAGTGTCTGAGACTTTAGAGTAATTTGAGAGACAATTAATTGCAATGTGTGAAGCCTTGCTAATTGTGCTTTTTTATGTTTTTGCTACCTAGGATGGTGTTGTGCGTTGCTATCAAGTCAAAGGCACACAATTTCAAGCAGAAGATTGCCTAGAAGTGGAGGATCCCATAACAAATCTCATCTTCTCCCCTGACTACAGTTACTTATTAGTTGAAACAGAAAAAGTATGTTGCACAAGGCATAAATATGTTAACTAAGGTTCCTGAATTAAGTTATATTTATTGGGATAGTTTCATGCATCACAAAACAAGTCCACAATCTGCACAATATGGAAACTCAGAAAGTGATAAATGATGGCACTGGTTAGCTGAGTTCCTCCTAATTGTAATTTCTGTTTAAGATATGTCCACAGGAAATTTCCTATGAAACTCAATAGAATAATTTGCCTATGTAAAATTAACTATGGTCATAGGCTCCAGGAAAATCGAAGACGTGTAGCAATCCTAAGCAAATTTCTTTTGCACTTTACAAATTATACTATTCCAATAGTACACAGAAATAGTACTTGTATTCCTGCGGCTCTGCTACTGGAAATATATCTGTCTTTTTCAGATCCAAACTCATAAAATAGTAATTATGTGTTAGACCAGATTGCACTATTAGTTGCCAGTGTGTGACTAACCAGATATTCAAGATTCCCAGGGAAAACCATAATAAAGGACTTAGCTTGATAAAGCATCTGAAATGGTTGAAAGTTTGACCTGGACTGAAATTGTTGGAAAAATGTTATTTTCAAGTTCATCTGGCTTTCTAGCTTAGTCATTGGAAAGAAATAGCCACATCAGTTTTCTCACCATACAGAACAGTTTAGATTATAAATAGAACCAGTTAAATTAAAATACAGTAACTTGTGAATACTATAGAATGAAATAATTAATGTAGAAGAAGGACAATATTGAGATTGTTATGAGAATTGTGCAGTTATACAGGCTGACGTTGTGTTATCAGTTACAATATAGTTCCCAAAGTTGGAAGATGACAATTTGAAATGTTAGGTTAATGAAGCTGCAACAAGACTATGTAATAAAATGCTTCCTCTGTCCTTCCCATAATGAGTTATCATTTCTATTTGGCAGGGATCTCTTTATATCTTTAATCCTAATGATAATGAAGATGTGATCCTGTTATTAGATGCAAGTGAAGGACAGTTCCTCGGGGTTGATTTTGTTGTTCCAGGATCTGAGCACTGTGTGGTGAGGAACTGTCACTCTTATTAAATGAGATGTTCAGAGTTCAGTATGTCATTCTGTTGAACGCTTAACTTTGGAACATCATGACAGGCCCTATTTGTAAATGGAGCCTGGGCCCTTTTTTCTTTGTTTGTTAATTTTAAAAAATCATATTACAAGTATTCTAACCTAAGCAATGCTTTCTCACTTTAGACTTTAAGATCACTTGAATGAGGGAGTGACTTAAGATTTATAAAAAATATAAAATTTATATATAAATTGCCATTATTTAATTTGTATTTCAATAGCAATGTTAGATGCATGATTGTATCTATTTTGTGTCACTACCAGTATAATATTAATGGTTTTTATGGGCTGAAGACAAGTGTTTCTCTGAAAACTGAAGTTCTCCAAAGTAATAAGACAGTGTAGAAAGCTGCAGTGTATTACATACCATAGTGAAGACTTCTCATGTCTTGTGCAAGAGGAGGTAGGGAGCATAAATACCTGTTTGAGTCCTACAACATTTAAGATTATTATGGGTGAAGGTAGGCAAACTTACGAAGAGGAGCAAGTGTGGGTTGCTGAGTGAACTATGCTTTTATCTCCTGCAAAAGCAGACATGATTGGGGCAGACCTGTCATATGGGTGTACCATTGTTACATCTGTGTTGGCCCTAAAGTCAGCTTGCACAAAAGAAGTACAGAAGTGTGCCAAGAATAATGTGTATTCCAAGTTATCAGACTGTTTTATGTTTTATAACAACCATGCTCTTTGTTTACAGTTTCTCTTTCTGTCTCTCTTTGTCATAGTCCGTAGCAGAATCAGGGGAGTTGCATATTTGGCAGACAGAAAATGGAGCTTGTGTCAGCAAGGTATCTCTGCACGTTGCGGTAAGCACGAGTGGAGTTTACAGCTGTAATTAACGAGGCTTAATGTGGTTTGTTTATTTATGTGGTGCCATCAAGACAATAGGCTTAGTGCAAAGTTAACCTGGACTCATATTATTTTGAGACTCATGTTAATGAACTCCTTGTCAAAAGTATTGTTTTTGGTTCATGTTTGAGCATTCCAGAAATACTTCCTCATCAGAATGTGCATAACAAACAGAAGCACTGTTTGAACACCTAATGATAGTCTAGCAATGATCATTTATTATAGAGGTTATTTCTTAACAATTCTATCAAATGCCGGTTGGATTTGACCACATAGTGCAACTTGTTACTTGGAAGCTCTTATTACAAAGCAACTCAATATTATCTTTTCATTCCCTAGGCCACAGCAATGGCTTGCAGCTTGTCCTCCCACTGTGTGGCAGTGGGAACTAAAAGAGGCTACATTTTCTTCATAAATGTTGCAGATGTTAAACGTCCTAAGGTGGTTCATCGGGTTTTAGTTACTGAATTTCCTGTGCAGTTTTTGCAGTAAGTAGTACAAGAAGTCAGAGGAGAGTAGTAACTTGGACAAATCTTCATAATTGTTTGAAACTCATTTCACTCCAAGAATGTGTAAATATCAAACATATGATACCAACAGTGGTGGGATTCAACAGGTTCGCACCACTTCAGCAGAACCGGTTGTTAAAATGGTGCTTGTAAACAACCAGTTATTAAATTATTTGAATCCCACCAACAGAACTGGTTGTTAAATTATTTCAATACCACCACTGGATACCAAGAATACTGAATAGCACAATCCAGATCCTCTTCCAATTTATGGCAACCCTGTGCTAATTAGGTATGCTGATTAAGGTTTGCTGGAAGAGTCTTCTCTTTTTGAGCCAGACTGTAGCTGCTTCCACACAGAGGTTTCCCCTCACATACACTGAACTGTGAGCCCTCAGAATGTGGGCTTCCTTGATCAGTGTGAGCATGCCTCCACAGACATCCCATCTGCAGCTAATGCAAGGAAGGAGCAGAGCTACGGTCTGCCTTCAAAGTGGTGCTTAACATTTCCTCTGCTCTCTCTTTTTGTCCATTAAAGGACATTTTCTTTTTCTATGCAGGATGGCTCAGTTGGGGAGGGCATGGGCGGGATGACAGGCCACAAGGATGGGGCAGCACAATCCTGTGATCTATGTGTGCTTATGACCAGATTCTGTGGAGGAATGGGGGAGAGGAAGATGAGGAGAGCAGAGATTGAGTGTTATGGGGAGAAGGCTTGAAGCCACTATTTCCACCTGCTGCCATGTCATTTATCACGGCTGCTGTGACGGGGGCATGTTTTTCGGTTCTTACATGGAAGGGGCCTACTTTAGGTGTGAATGATCCAGAGGACTGTGTCCGTCAGATTCATGGTTCCAGTCATTCACAGTGCTTTGATTACATTTTGCTCAATTGAATTGGTAAGCAAAGATACATTTTGTGCCAAGGCAGTGAACAGAATATCGCTGCTTAAAGGTATAACATTTTTTATTGGGGTACTACTGTTTGGAGGGCTAGCTGTTCTCAGTGTTATTATGCCTTCGGCCAAAAGAATTCCTGAAATTTCTCCCGGAATATATATTGCAGCTTTCCATGAATCATTAACATAGTATTTCCAACTAGAGAGCTTACCACACTACTTGCATTAGCTTTTCTCAGTGATCCTCTCAATTGGTTCTCTGAACTACCACTTGCTACCACTACTCGAATGCTTGGACTGCTTCTCACCTTCAGCGGCGGTGATGTAGGCAGTAATGGATTTCCCCCACAATATGTTCTAACTGGCCCACTAGGTTGCCTCCTCCCATCCGGTGCTTCACCTGCTGAGGCTGCCATGGCACAGGTGGAGACAGCGGAGGCAACACTGGCATCAGATGTCCTGACCTGCTGGCTCACAGGGAGTCAGGTTACAGCTGCTAGCAGACACTGATAGGAGAGGGGGAGAGAGCAGTCTTAATCTGAATCCAGAGGAACAAGTTCCAAGCAGGTCTCTGAAGAGAAAGTCAAAGGCTGAAGGTAGGCCAGGCAATCTGGTCCAAATCTGAGTTCCAAGTAATCTGTCTGCAAGCGGGTGCAGCAGAAAGCAGTCAGGCTTTGAACAGCATTGCTCCTGCAACTTCCACTTCCCAGAGCTGTCTCTTATATATCTGTGCTGTGGCTCAGTCTTGATCCTGAGCTGACTCACAGCATTCTCTGCAACCCCTGGCTTCTTTTGACTGTGTCCATCTTCCCCATACCTCTGTGCCATCTTTCGGCTCCTTTTACTACTATTATAGTACTTCCTTCTGGCCAAAAGAACTTATCTGGATTACTCTGGTATTCCCTGGTGGTCTCCCATCCAAAGACTTACCAGGGTTGACTCTGCTAATCTTCTGAGATCTGAGAAGATCAAGCTAGCCTGGGTGATCCATGTCAGGGCCTTCAAGGCTATAATTCCCTAATAGTTGGCCAGTTTAATGGCAAATGGCTCCTCGAGTCCAAGCATTTCCCTCTGTCAAGATTAGAAGACTAAGCAGTCCCTAAAGGCTAAATTATAAAAATAAAAGTATAGGGGGAAAAAACAAAAGACATGTGTAGGGAGTGAAATTTAAGTCCCTAGTGTCTAGGTTTATAGGTGAGGTTTTGTCACTTCTTTCAAGTCAAACACTGTGGTTACATTTAAATATATTATTTTTGCTCTTCTCTTTTTTAAGCTATGAACAAAGTGGTCAGTTTCTTATAATAGGAGCTTCTGATGGATGTGTCTTTATTTTAAATGCCCTGCCTTCAACTTCATTCCAAGTTCTTGGATACATAGGTATGTATGCAAAATTCTTGAATATTTATTTCCTGTAACGTTGTCAGTAACAGCTGTGAATGGTAACTATTAAGATTTCCTCATAATTTTAAATAACAGACCATGCTTTTTAGAAACCATAGGTTTTACTGCAGATATTTTTTGTTTAATGCCAAGCAACATCTGCTTTGATGCAACCTTTATTTAAAGGCAATTTCTTGAGACTGTGGATGTTTGCTGAAAACCTGATAATCTTTGCTTTGAGATTTAAAAAATCACTGTCTACCAGTCTGATATAGCCCTAGAAGGGATTTTGAAAATACTATGGCAGAAGTTAAATGTAATAACTCACATATTCCACATGTTTTTATGCTGCTGTCAGGGTTTTGAAATGTTGATTAATACTCTCATCATTTTGATAGTAGTAATAGTGGAAGAGCATATTTCTTAGCTATACTGATATTTACTAAGTCAATTCAGATTGTTGTTGTTATTTTTGAAAACTCAATCTTATTTTTCTCTATAAGATTCTTTTTCTGTACCATATTAGCACTAAGAAGAATGGAACCCTTGTACCAGCAGCTAGTATTCTCTTTAAAGATTTTCAGCATAGCTTTAATAACAAAGTTGCTCTTAGCTCTTTAATGTACAACTGGGCTTTTTTTGTTTTTGTTAACAGAATTTTAATCTCTGTAGGAAAATTGACTGTTATTTTAAATATAGTTCAATTGGAGGGGGTGTTTATACACATAAACTGGGTGCAGGGTTGTAGCTACAGTGATTAGAAATACCTCTTAATGTAATAGAGTTGATTTCCCAGGAACTGAATGCCTGTAATGTACCCGAGAAGGGAGGAATACAGTACTTTTAGTTTGAAATGTTGGTTTCTTTTTCATTTCAGCGTTATGCCAAGCGATTATTGACCTGACTTCACTTTATGATGTAGAGAAAGAGACATCTGAAATTATTGTACTCTTTCGTGATCCAGACACCAAAAGAGCAAAATTGGAAGTGTTTAGCCTTCCCGAGAAGATCATCTCAGGTAAATATCGCACAGTTATGCCCTGTACTAGCCATTTCTCTCTAATCAATACATGGTTGATGTCTCTTCTAGTTGAGCTTAGACAGCTAGACTATCTTGCGTAAGGGAAATGAAGGGAATGTAGAAGGTTTTTTTATTTTAATTCTGATACCATATGGTCACCATTCAACGCTGATACATTTATGGAACACTAAGAAGGAGGATGAACCCAGAAGGACAAAGTGACTTAACAGATACTCAGTTATTTATGTTGACTTATAACTTTTCTAGATATGTAGATGAGGTAACTTAATAGAACAGAATATCATTTTTAAGTCATATTTTGGGTGAATTTCCCCTGTGCTTTGCTGTACCAGCAGCCACAAGGAAGTTGCACAAACCTATACCTGTGTGGAATGTTTGGAGCTACTGTGAGCGTGCATGGTGCAGTGACTATGAAGACTTTGCAAATTCAAAGCTTGCTCCATCTGCAGATTGTTCCTGATCAACAAGCCAGATGGAGACTGTGCACCCTTCCTATTTCGTGTTATTAGCATACTTTAAAACATGGCTTCTATATGTCCCAACTAATATTTTAAGAGGGAGGAAATGCTGATATGGAAATGTTTGCTGTCTTCCCCCTCTCCTCCTCACTGTGGCTCTTTTTCACTCTGCAGATAATGAAGAGTGTATCAGTGAAAGGGGGATGTTAAAAGACCAGGTCATTTGGAAGCGCACCTATGACTTAGATTGCCCTCTGAGTTCTGTGGTCAAGCGGAAGGACACCACTGTGTATGGCTATGACAGCCATGCCCCTTTCATCTGTAAATACCATTTTGCTTCAAAGGTATGATCAGGTAGAACAAGAGAACAGTTAATTAACTGTGCTTCTTTTACAAACAACCAAAACCCTTTTCCGAAATGAAACGCTTCAGCCATTCAACAGATTGGATGTCTTTTACATCTGTCACTGAACTCTCTATTAACCATCCTTAAAATCAAAGCAGGTGCCCCCCCTTCCTTAAAAAATCTAGTCTGGACATTTTACTATCCAGCATCTTAATTTGCGTCTTGGTTAGTCCTCCAGCCTCTGGTTTGGAGAGGGGGCATTTCTGATTCATGGCAGGGCCTATTATCCTCATTCCCTGCATTTCATTCATACTGCAAATGGAGCTCTTTTTACTACTTTTCCAATTTTGTATTAATGGAGGTGGGAGGGAAAAGTTGGGAAGACTTCATTTGTAGCAGTGAAGGCTTTGGAGGGGACTGGAGCCCTCTGTATGCACAGTACATTCTAGGGACCAAGGGATCTTTGGAGCAAAGCCAAGATTGCTGAGGCTTAATCAGTAGCTACTCCTCCTCCTTTACTGATGAATTTATTCCTTTGTTTGTTCATTTATTTGCATATTATTTATTTGTGTATCTTTGCAGCCAGCATCCATAGAAAAATACTGCTCTCCCAAAGCAGAATATTATCAGCAAAGCAAGGCAATGCCATGCTGGGGGAGCTAGGCCAAGCAAGATAAAACAGGGCAAGTTGAGGTGAAGAGAGGCACTGCAAGGCAATGCAGAGATAGCTTCCTAAGGTAAAGCCTGTGGCTTGCTCTATGGGATGCAGAACACTTGCAGGTCAGAGCAGTGCTTCAACATTAGTCTGGAGTCAAGTGAAAATTTAAATATTCCTCCAGATAACTATATTTCAGCCCTGCCTCCTATGAAAGGCATGATGGTGAATTAAAAGGGGCTGCGTATTGGAATGAGTGTTCTAATGGGACAGCAACTACTATTGTTTCAGGGCTCATGAGACACTATGTGCAGCTTTACTAGAGCTCCCAAACACTTGGGGGGGGGGGGGTATTCTCAGAATCCAAAGAATGGGGAAGAATTAACTTTAGGAGCAGGGGATGTTCCGCCTTTTGGTGCTTCTTCCTGTCCCCCAAAGGGATCTCTGAAGAGTAAACCACTTCCTCATGCTCTGATTCCAGAACTCTAACTTCCTCTACCTTGAAGTTCTTTCTCCCAGCAGGTTGGGTTTAGAGTTCTGGCCCATGCCCTGCTTTTTGGTCACACAACAGACTCTTCTCCCCAGAGTGGCTTACAGAATAGCATGAATTGGAAGTATCTATCAAAGACAAAAGATAATGAACACATTAAAAACAATGGAACATGTTAATATTTTGCACCAGCAGAATAAAATTCAAGAAATTCAACCAGATACAACTATACAAATGCTCATAGTGTTAGGAGGCGGAGGATCTAACGCAAATCAAGATCCCTGTTAAACAAAATAGTCTTTGCCAGGTTGCCAAGAGAAGGACAGTGCCAAATATGAATCACAGATGAGATGATTCCATTGTTAGGACTAAATACGTATTTTGCAAATATTTATAAATCATATGTTTGCAACCACAATGCTGTCAGCGACCACAATGCTGTCAGATTCAGTATCTCTGCATGTGCAGAAATTCCCTATATGGGGAGGGAATTTATTTCAGGGACAAGCTTGCATATGATAAAGTGGGCTGTAGCTCATGAAATCTTCCAATAAATGCAGAACCCTTAGTTCTGAAGGCATGGGGAGTGTGAATAGGAAGCATTATGGAACCTATTATTAGCTATGTATTGTTGACGGCTTTCCCAGCCAGATTCAACTGGTTGTGGTGGGTTTTCTGAGCTGTGTGACCCTGGTTTGGTAGATCTTGTTCCTAACTATTCGCCTGCATCTGTGGCTGGCATGTTCACCTGTGATCTACCAGACCATGGCCACGCAGCCTGGAAAACCCACCACAACCAGCATTATTAGCTTGTTTTCATAAAGTTTAATATGGCTTTTTCTGGAGGAAAAGAGATGCCCATCCCTCTGTTATGCTTTGCTTTCCCGATCAATTTTCATTCTATCTGACCTGAGCATCCTTTGATACTGTCACCACTGCATCTGTTACTTGGTATCACCTGCTTGATTTACAGATAAGCTGGAAAGATTCACCAGTTTTGACTTCAGAGAAGAGGATACCAAGCAAGCAGTTTGGACGAGCTTTCCTACGTTTGTCACCCCATGGCAAGTGGCTGGCTTCAGTAGCTGAGAGTGGAGTATTAATTATCCATGATGCTGCGACTTTGGTAATTGTCTATGTAAAACCTTTAAAACTTTGCAGCCCCACATAGAGCATATTATAACAGTACAGTCTGGAAGTCACGGTAGCATGAATCAGCATGGCTGAGTTAATAAGGGGGCAGTTTAAAACAAGATGTAACTCAAAGGAAGTTTCATATATTCGTAGAGTTCCACCTACCATGTAACATTGCCTTCTTAACCATAAACAGTTGTCAGATATCCACTTCAACAGAGCTGCTCAAAATATTTTATGTATTTGAGTTTTTAATTACAAACCTCCCCAAGCTGTTTGGTGAGATGAGTTATATTGCATGAACGTCATTGGGATGGTGCCAACCTGTTATGTTCTCAGTCTTGTTACCATAGATAACAGGAAGGAGAGCAGGCTGGAAGAACTCACATTTCCTCTCTCCAGCACCATCCCTCTCCAGGGAAATGTCTCTCCCCTTCCCATAACAGCCAATTTTCTTTCTCTTTCTCCCTCTCTCACAGGACACTCTTGTTCATGAGCACTGCCATTCCTATCATGAGCATGGAATCAGGTCAATGGCATTCTCCCTGAATGGCCAGCTCATACTTGTCAGTGGTGCAGATGGAGCCATTGTTTTGCTGAAATGGAAGTATGTATGGGTTGATGAAGGATGTCTAAGTATTCAGGGCACACAGTTTTTGCATTTAATGAGAATCAACAGAAATGTCGACCTTGGCAAAATGTTGTACATTACAAAGCTATTGCTTGTATACAAAGGCATACATTACCAAGGCCATTGCTTTCACATCCTGCATGTGAGCTCCCAAAGGCACCTGGTGGGCCACTGCGAGTAGCAGAGAGCTGGACTAGATGGACTCTGATCTGATCCATCTGGCTTGTTTTTATGTTCTTATAAATAGAGCAGTGGCTGTATCACCAAGTACAGAGCAGGTAGACTGTATTTTGGAATTATATCAGTCATCAAGATTGGATTACAAAAGATTCATGGTATCGATAGCTAAAAGCATAATACTTTTTTGCATTATATTATGTGACATCCAATTATGTGACATTATATTATGTGACATCTAGCTGCTTTAGGTCCCTATTTAGGTCCCTAGGAGAAAGGTGGGGAATAAATGAATTAATTAAATAAATAAAACCATTAAGGGTGTAATCCTGCTCTTGCTAGTTTTTGAGTATCTTTTCAGTTAGTCTCTGGAAGTAGCAGAGAAGAGTAGCAGTGGAGAAGAGGAGTGGGCTAGAAAGAGCTGAGTGAGCTCTGGTTTTCTTTTTAGATGGCTTTTCTCAAAGCCACATCTTTTAAACAGTGTATTCTTAACAGGGGTTTTCTCTTTTTTTCTCCTTGTCCTGGGGCTGCTGAGGCTGCTGAGAGGTGGGGCTTTTCAAATTTTTAAATCTTTTCAGTTAGTCTCTGGAACCAGCAGCACGCGCCTAACGGTGCACGCAGATGTTTTACTAAATAAGAACATATTTTAAGGGATAGTAGAAGGTATAGAAACCTTAAGAGGGAGGCACTAATTAAAATCAGTATTTGAATATCTAAACAAAATTAGATATGAAGGCAGGAAGCCAGCAGGGGGCGGGGGCTTTCCAGTGTTTTGCACTGTCACGTGTATGACTATCTGCCACTAGGACAGAAGTCATCGGTGTGCCCTCGCTGCAGTGAGCTCCTGGCACTCAGGAAATGTGTCCGTTCTCTTGAAGCCAAGGTGGCAGACCTGGAGAAGCTGAGAGAGGCAGAGAGGGCAACAGACGAGGCTTTCAGGGACCTAACAGCTGGGTCCCACTCCCAAGGTGACATCTCTTCAGATGTCATGGAGAATGAGAGTCTGGGGGACGGAGGGTGCCAGTCTGAGGTGGTGGAAGATGCTCCCTTAGAT
Organism: Sphaerodactylus townsendi; assembly: GCF_021028975.2. Lineage (NCBI taxonomy): Eukaryota > Metazoa > Chordata > Lepidosauria > Squamata > Sphaerodactylidae > Sphaerodactylus > Sphaerodactylus townsendi. Next base: position 60,644,022 of record NC_059432.1, read on the forward strand.
GGGACCCCTTCCTTAGCTGGTGATCCGATATCCTCTCTCACTGAGGATACCCCTCGAGGAGGTGGGGGCTTCTTGGTGGGTGATTCGAGCATTAGGAATATAGAGAGTTGGGTTTGTGAGAGGCGTGATGACTGCATAGTGACTTGCCTGCCTGGTGCGAAGGTTGCGGATGTCACGCTTCGTCTAGATAAGCTGTTAGTGCTGGGGTGGAATCAGCAGTTGTGGTCCACATTGGTACCAATGACATTGGGAAATGTAGCCGGGAGGTTCTGGAAGCTAAATTTGGCTGCTAGGAAACAGGTAAAAATCCAGGACCCCTAAGGTGGCATTCTCTGAAATGCTACCTGTTCCACACGCAGGGCAAGCTAGGCAAGCGGAGATACAGGGTCTCAATGCGTGATGAGAAGGTGGTGTAAAGCAGAGGGTTTCAGATTTGTCAGGAACTGGGGAACCTTTTGGGACAAGGCAGGCCTGTACAAAAGGGACGGGCTTCATCTTAACCAAAGAGGAACCAGGCTGCTGGCTCTCAACATTAAAAAGGTGGCAGAACAGCTTTTAAACTGATCCTTGGGGGAAAGCCGACAGGAGCTGAGGTGACTTAGGTTCGAATACAGTGTCCATGGGGATGCAGACAGAGAGGAAGGTTTTTCTAAATCAACCACATACAAGCAAGGAGCATAGCAATGTGATAAGTGATAGTGTCTACAAAAGGCTAGAGGGCAAAACACATAAATTCCAGGTTAGGGACAGAGACAGAGTATACAAGTGTCTCTAAGCTAATAGTAGAATCCTTCAACCTAAAATGGGGGAGCTGGAGTACAGAGTTTTAAAGGAGGACATTGATATAGTGGGCATTACAGAGACATGGTGGAATGAGGAGAACCAGTGGGATGCTGTTATCCCAGGTTACAGGCTCTACAGGAAGGATAGGAGAGGGTGTATTGGGGGTGGGGTGGCCCTCTACATCATAGAGAGCATAGTGTCACATAAAATAGACAATGCAGGGGGAGCTGATTCCTCTACAGAAGCACTGTGGATATCAATACCAGGGATGAAGCATAGTTTAACATTAGGAATATATTATTGTCCCCCTGACCAAAGCGCACAAGAGGATTCTGAAATGGAAAAAGAAATTAGAGAGGTCAACAAAAGCAAAAATGTAGTGGTAATGGGTGATTTTAACTATCCCCATATAAACTGGAAAAATGTATGTTCAGGTCATAGTAAGGAGAGATATTCCTGGGTATTCTAAATGACTGTGGCTTAGAACAGATGGTTGTAGAACCAACCAGGGGAGAGGTGATCCTAGATCTAATTATATGTGGAACCCAGGACCTGGTGCGGAAAGTCAGTGTTGTTGAGCCGATGGGGAACAGCGACCACAATGCTGTCAGATTCAGTATCTCTGCATGCGAACAAGTGACAACTACTAATGTAGTTACATTTGCCTTCAGAAAGGGAAATTTCTCAAAGATGAGTGGGATAGTACGCAGGAAGCTGAAAGGGAAAATCAAGAGAGTCAAATCTGTCCAAGATGCTTGGAGGTTATTTAAAAACACAGTTATAAAAGCTCAGCTGGAATGTGCTCCGCAGGTTAGGAAAGGCAGCGCCCAGTCCAAAAGAAAGCCACCATGGTTAACAAGGGAGGTTGAAGAAATTATTAGGAAAAAAAGATGTCTTTTAGAAAATGGAAGTCCAACTTAACTGATGAAGAAAACCAGAGAAAACACAAATGGTGGCAAAAGAGAAGCAAGTTAGCTATAAGGGAGGCAAAAAAGGATTATGAGGAACGCATGACTGCGAACATCAAGACCAGCAACAAACAGTTCTTCAAGTACATCAAAAGCAGGAAGCCAGCTAGAGAAGCAGTGGGCCCATTAGATGACAAAGGAACAAAAGGTGTGCTAAAAGATGACAGGAAAATTGCAGAGAAGCTGAATGAATTCTTTGCATCTGTCTTCACCCAAGAGGAGGTGAGGAAAATTCCTGCACCTGAACCAAGCTTCTTAGGAGGTGAATCCGGGGAACTAGCGAAGATAGTGGTAGACAAGGAAGAAGTTCTGGCAGCCATTGATAAACTAAATGCTACCAAATCCCCTGGCCCAGATTGCATTCATCCAAGAGTTCTTAAAGAGCTCAAGCATGAAATTGCTGATGTTCTCACATTAATATGCAACTTATCCCTGAAATCTGCCTCCATCCCTGAAGACTGAAAGATGGCCAATATCACACCAATCTTTAAGAAAGGGTCGGGGGGGCGGGGGGGGGGGCTGGGGCTGGAAATTACAGGCCAGTCAGTTTGACATCTGTTCCTGGTAAATTAGTAGAATCTATAATTAAAGATTAAAAAAATTAAACAGGTAGAAAAGCAAGACCTGCTGAGGAAGAGTCAGCATGGCTTTTGCAGAAGCAAGTCCTGTCTTACAAACTTACTAGAGTTCTTTGAGGGTGTAAACAGGCATATGGATAAGGGGGAACCAGTGGACATTGTCTACTTGGATTTCCAAAAGGCTTTTGACAAAGTTCCTCACTAGAGACTGTTGAGACTCAGCAATGAAGGAATAAGAGGGGAAGTCCTCCTATGGATTAAAAACTGGTTCAGGAACAGGAAACAAAGGGTAGGTATAAATGGGAAGTTCTCACAATGGAGAGATGTAAGGAGTGGTGTCCCCCAAGGATCTGTTTTGGGACCAGTGCTCTTTAACCTATTCATAAATGACCTGGAAGTAGGGGTGGGTAGCATGGTGGCCAAGTTTGCAGATGATACCAAATTATGTAGGGTGGTGAGAACCACAAAGGATTGCGAAGAGCTCTTAGCGGACCTTGATAAATTAGGTGAGTGGGCTAAGAAATGGCAAATGCAGTTCAGTGTAGCAAAATGCAAAGTGATGCACATAGGGGCAAAAAATTCAAACTTCACATACACACTACAAGGGTCAGTGCTATCAGTCACAGACCAGGAAAGGGATTTGGGCGTCTTAGTTGATAGTTCCATGGGAATGTCAACGCAATACACGGCAGCCGTGAAAAAGGCAAACTCTATGCTGGGGATAATTTGGAAAGGAGTTGATAATAAAACTGCAAGGATTGTCATGCCCTTATATAAAGCAGTGGTGCGACCGCACTTGGAGTACTGTGTTCAGTTCTGGTCACCACATCTCAAAAAGGATATCGAAGAGATAGAAAAAGTGCAGGGAAGGGCAACGAGGATGATTGAAGGATTGGGGCACCTTCCTTATGAGGAGAGGCTGCAGCGTTTGGGACTCTTTAGTTTGGAGAGGAGACGTCTGAGGGGGGATATGATCGAAGTCTATAAAATTATGCATGGGGTAGAAAATGTTGACAGAGATAAATTTTTCTCTCTTTCTCACAATACTAGAACCAGGGGGCATTCATTGAAAATGCTGGGGGGAAGGAAACATTTCTTCACACAACGTGTGATTGGTGTTTGGAATATGCTGCCACAGGAGGTGGTGATGGCCACTAACCTAGATAACTTTAAAAAGGGCTTGGACAGATTTATGGAGGAGAAGTCGATCTATAGCTACCAATCTTGATCCTCCTTGATCTGAGATTGCAAATGCCTTAACAGACCAGGTGATCGGGAGCATCAGCAGCAGCAGGCCATTGCTTTCACCTCCTGCATGTGAACTCCCAAAGGCACCTGGTGGGCCACTGCGAATAGCAGAGTGCTGGACTAGATGGACTCTGGTCTGATCCAGCAGGCTCTTTCTTATGTTCTCATGAGTAAACAGGAATAGGGTGAGAATGTAAAATCCTTTGGTTGGGCTATTATTCATGGCAGTTCAAGGTTATCTGTTTTCTGCCGTCTTGGTTTTTCTTTCTTTTTTCTCCAGGAGGATCAGTGAGCGCAAACTGAGGGATGCAGCTGATTTTGGGAATTATCTTCTTAGCAACTTAAACAACTACATTTTCCAGGAGAATAGATTTCTAGCGAAGATGCCAGAATGGACAACGATATCAGGAATAAGTTCAGAATCTTCACTCTTTCAAAGTGATTCTCAGGTCTTACAATTTTGAGTATACTAGATTATGCACTGAAAATGCGTTGAGTGCTGAAGAGTTGAGAAACAGAACTGGATAATTGGTTAACTGGCTCAACATTTTTATATTATGCCAAAAAATTGTGTTTGCATCTGGATGAGACATATTTTATTACTTTATTTTTATGCTGCTAGTCTTTGTCTGCTCTTCTTTTTTTACTCAGTGTGGATCCCTTTTAACTGTCTTGTTTTATCTGTGTTGTTTTATCACTTTATTCTTTTATGCTGTTAGTCTTTGTCTACTTCTTTTTTTAATCAATATGGTTGCCTTTTAACTGTTTTGTTTTATCTGCTTGCCATGCCAAAAAAGGTTGTTACCTGGATAAGTAGTTTCTTGTAAAGAATATAAGAACCATCCATTAGCCTAAGCTGCTTCACAGAACTATTTAAGTCTTGCAATATAGTCTGTTGTGTGAGAAAATACAACAGATTCTAGAAAACTATTTTTCTTTGGCTTTGCAAAAAGCGGGGGTGGGGGAGGAGAGAGCAGGGTGTATGTGAAGATGGGGAGAATTTTCCCCATATCCACAGGCACCCCTCTCCCCACTTTTCAAAACTAGATCCAGGCTTTGCAAAGGTGGAGGAGTCAGCAGGGGGCCTGTGAAGATGGGGAGAGTTCTTCCCATCTCTATAGGCATCCTCCCATTTTCAAAACTGGATCCCAGGTTTGCAAAGGGGGGCAACAGGGTGCCTGTGCCTCCCCATCTCCATAGCCTCCCCCCCCCCAGTTTGAAAAGCTGGATCCCAGATTTGCAAACCAGGGGTTGGAGCCAGCAGGGTGCATGTGAAGCTGGGGAGAGTTCTCCATAGGCACCCCCACTTTTTTCTTCTGTTCTCCCTCTTTTTTCTCTGCCTCTTATCTATCTTTCTGCCATCCTACCCTAGATCTCTCTTTCTCTTTGTGCCCCTTCTTGGCTGCTGGTTGCTCTTCAGACCTTTTCTGTGGCTTTCTGGGAGGTGAGAACTCTTCCCAGAAGTGAAGGATGGTGGGAGTTGCAGTCCAGTTGCCGCTTTTTTTCTCGGGAAAGGGGACTCTCTGGACTACATCTCCAAGACTACTTCGTTTTTTCTGGTTCATTGTCAGGATCATGTTGGACAATTATATATACAGATGAAATGTGACCACCCCATTTTATACATTCCGAGCTCCTTGGAGGAAAATGTATACATGAGACAGAGACCTTGAATTGTCAGCTTGATCCATGCTGGCCATTTCCACACAGGTTATCTGTCCTATGTTTGATGCTGTTAGGAAGCAGGGATATTTGCTGTTCCCAACAATACTGAGGTGTATTCTTGTGCCTCCGAGAGCTTCCCCATCTTTCACACAACCCAATCTTTCCCAAATTGCTTTGCTGCAGCTTTTGTGGAAAATCACATGTGGGGTGCCATATGGGTGTGGTTTTTTCCTGTGGTACCCACATGGCAGCCATTTTCCCTGCTTCTGTCCCCACACCAGCCATTTTCTTCCCTGTGTAACTGGGTGGCTTTTTAAAAATCAGCAATTGAATAGCGTTATATCACTATAGCATGATAACAGTATATCACTATAACAATATATGTACCAGGTTTTGTAAATTCCCAGGTTTTGTTTGTTTAAAAAGTTTCAATCCCTTCCCATTGCAGAGATGTAAGAAAACAGGCATATCTCTGTGATGAAAATTATTAACTTAAAAAAAATGAAAGCTGGGAAATCATGGAACCTGTTAAAATATTCAGTTGATGATATATATATGATATGATATATATAAAAGCCCTAGTGGCGGGGGAGAGGACAGTGGCCACTTCCAGGGACAGGGCAGGGAAGCAATAGCAAAACTGCCATAAGGGATCCCTTTTTCTATTCTGTGCTTTATCGGCAGCCGCAGAAGCAATGGGGAAACTACATAGGTCTATACCCACATGGGAAATACATTGACACGTCTTGAGTGGAAAGTGTCTATTGTGATGATGTTTTGCAGCACTTAAGAGCCAGCATGGTGTAGTGGTTAAGAGCAGGTGGACTCTAATCTGGAGAACTGGGTTTGATTCCCCATTCCCCCATGAGCAGCAGACTCTTACTTGGTGAACCAGATTTGTTTCCCCACTCCTACATTCCTTCTGGGCTAGTCACAGTTCTTTCAGAACTCTCTCAGCCCCACCTACCTCACAAAGTGTCTGTTGTGGGGAGAGAAAGGGAAAGGAGTTTGTAAGCCCCTTTGAGTCTCCTGACAGGAGAGAAAGGGAGGTATAAATTCAGACACTACTAAAGAAGTAGTAGTTCAGAATACCTTCAGAACATGGGGAGAAAGTAAGGAAATAGGAGGCAAGGATTTCTAGGATCAAGCATGATCCACATCAGAACAATTATATGCTTCACCTTCTAATTTTTTTTAAAAAATGTATATCTTATATTTACAGTCACTTTGGTATAGTTCTACTAGAACAGGGGTAGGGAACCTGCGGCTCTCCAGATGTTCAGGAACTACAATTCCCATCAGCCCCTACCAGCATGGCCAATTGGCCATGCTGACAGAAGCTGATGGGAATTGTAGTTCCTGAACATCTGGAGAGCCGCAGGTTCCCTACCCCTGTACTAGAAGAAGAGTTTGGATTTATACCCTGCCTTTCTCTCCTGTAAGGAGTCCCAAGGCAGCTTACAAGCTCCTTTTTCTTTGCTGACCATACAACAGGCACCTTGTGAGACAAGTGGAGTTGAGAAAGTTCTGAAGAACTGTGACTAGCCCAAGGTCATCCAGCAGGCTTCGTGTGTAGGAGCAGAGAAACAAATCCAGCTACCACTTGAGAGTCCACTTCTTATGTGGAGAGTGGGGAATCAAATCTGGTTTTTCAGATTAGAGTCCACATGCTCTAACCCAGGGGTCTGCAACCTGTGGCTCTCCAGATGTTCATGGACTACAATTCCCAACAGACCCTGCCAGCATGGCCAATTGGCCATGTATCATGTGCACTGTGACATCATTTCTAAGGAAAACCAGAGGGTTTCTGGTGATTCCTAGAGCTACCAACATTGTCTGTAGGAAGCCTCCAGTCATAGCTGTAGTCCTGGAAGGTCTTGCTGGCAGGGGCTGATGGGAATTATAGTCTATGAACATCTGGAGAGCCACAGGTTGCAGATCCCTGCTCCAGCCACTACACCACACTGGCTCTCAACAATCCTACTGGGTGTGCCACTGGAATTGACAGTTCTTTTCATGAGTGCATATAGGTTCAATTACTGCAGTAGTTATTTTATTTTATCATATGCATTTATTTCAAGCCAAGGGCGGAGCGAGGGGAAACTGTGCCCAGTGCATGTGCACGCCCTGTGCTCCTGCCACAGCAGCACCTACCCCAAAACACACCGACAATGGGCACTACGCCACTGTTTCAAGCTGCGGCACTTGTAACAAAAAAACCCCAAAATTAAATCTCATTAACTGCTGAAACTGCTGAAAAGCAAACACTGTAATGTATTAGGTCATAGGAATTGTAAGTAGATATTACAGTCTGTCTTAAATAATTTGTTTCAGACAAAGTTTAAGAAACGATCAATTGTTGAAATTGGAGAGGAAGATGAGCTTTTCCTTCTGACTCAAGAAAAATTTTCTGAGGCAACATGGGTAGATCAGAAAACAAGAAAGGTACTGCCAGCACAACAATGAAATCTTAGTTGCACACAGAATTCCCATTTTTCTGTTATTCTACCCTGTGAAGAAGCCTGTCCTCAAAACCAGCATGGTGTAGCAATTACAGTAACGGGTTAGGTCTGTTAGATCCAGATTTGAGTCTTTGCCATTTAAGCTTACTAGATGTCCTTGAGCCAATCACCCTTGGCCATAGGAGACAATATTATGGATCTTGTAAATGTCATGGTTGGGGAGAAAGGAGCCTTTCATCCTCTTGTACTAGAGAATCAAGCCCCCACAGCAGTTCTAAAAGTTTTTTTAAAAGGCCATGTCCCCATGATGAACTCAGGGATGCAGTATCGGCTACTTCGGCTGTCTTTCTCAGCCTAACCTCTTCAGTCTAATCTATGCCATAGTATTGCTGTTGAGAGAATGAAATGTAGGGGGAAAGAACAATGTTGTAATCTCCTTACGGAAGTTAAGCAGCGAGGTTGTATCTGTGCTGCTACCCCACTTTTTCTGTCAGTTGTGCCTCTCTTTGTGCTAGTAGACTGCTATGCTGCTCAGTTGCAGACTACAGCAGTACAGAATTGCATGTGAATCAAAATTGAGATGTTTTCTGACAAATAGATCACTGACGCGCTCGATCGAGAGAAGTGACGTTGAAAAATCGGAGCAGCGGACCCTGCATTAGTGGGACAACGCTAGGAAGAAGAAGAATTTGGGGGAGGGTCCAACCTGCTGCTTGATACTAGTCAGCGTTAGAGGAAGAAAGATGCTGCTGAGCTCTTTCTTGATGAAAGCAATAGATTGTAGGACTAGTTTAACATTATTTCCCTGTAAGAGGTTACTAGTGTTTTCTTTCATGTATCTATGCCTAAGCTTATATGGTATTGTTAACTATTACTCTGTTCTTTTCCTCTATTTCTTTCTACTTCTCATCTCTCTGATATATGCCAGGCTATTGAAGAAGAAACTGCCAAATTCTCTGGGAAGAGAAATGAAGTGAAACAAGGAATTAAAAAGCTCCGTAAAAAGGTGAGGAAGAATTTTCAGGCTATTGCTGAGGGAATGGGGAAGATACTTTCTCTTCAGCTTGGCTATCGTTCTGTGGAGATCATGATGACGCTGCTTACTTAATTGTGGTTTTTGTACAAATTTGTATGCAGGCAGTTTTCTTGGTGCCCTTACAGTAGCCAGAGCCACATGGGAGCTGCAGATATATGATATGATCTTACATGGGTGGAATTGATGCAAATGACGGCCCCCTGAAAGGCACCAAGAGCTGCTTGAGAAGGATTCCTGAAAGGCACCAAGAGCTGCTTGAGAAGGGCAGACAACACCTAATTTTTAGCTTAGCTTCAAATTAGATGTGCCAGTCGTAGAGTGTGGCACATGCTTCCTTTCATGTACGCATCCTATTCTCAAGTAAAGAATGACTTAGGTTGTCTTAATCACAATGTAACAAGATCACACACAGAAAAAGGGAGAATCCCTTCAGCCATCGGCTCCAGCTGCTTTTTTCTGTATGGAACTTAACATGCACACATGACTGGAGGTGGGGCGGAATCCCCATTGCAAAAGTTGAGCATAACCCTTTCCACAGCCTGTGTGCTGTCATGGTAAGATTCAATAACCCCTATGTTAACCAACTATACAACTTCAGAACAGCCCACATCACTAAAGGAAACATTTTCCTAATTCAAACATGCAAACAAAATGAATGTACAAATTCAACCACTAACTGTGTATCTGCACATACAAATATGCAAGAGAAATGCCCAGTCATGCCCAGTGCTGCTGACACTCTATATTTTAGGTGTTCCAGTGCACAACAAGTAGCAGAGTTTGTATAATGGCTCCTATGATTGCCCTTCTCTCATCTGCTTAGTGATGAGCACAGTACTATTTGTGACTGGAGAGATGGAAAGTACCTCCTGTTCCTTCTATCTTGCCAAAGTTGAGGAAATAGACAGTACATATAGTGATCCAAGAGGTGGACTATCCCATTATGTTTTGTCATATTTGAATCCTTTGAAGTAGAATTCATAGAGCTGTCCAGTTTTATCCTCACAACAGCCCTTGGATGTGAAAGAAAGTTACTTGCCCAAGGTCATCTATTAAACTTGATAACTGGGCAGGGATTTGTTTGAGATTACCACATCCAGGTTCTCTGTGCACCACTAGCTTTCTATAGGAGCCTCTCTTAATGCAATGTCAAGGATAAACTGATATTTGCTTGATACTCTAGAGCTGTGGCTCTAGATATTTGCTTGATACTCTAGAGCTGTGGCTATGCTAAACTCCGCTGCTTCATATTGATGTATTTGGGGCTGTGTAGGGATGGGTGGAGGATGATGATGTATGAGTCTGAAATTGTGTGCATCGAGGAATGCTGCTGTAAATTTCGTTGTGCGTGCACAATGACAATAAAATGCTTATGCTTATGCTTATGATAAACCAGGGTAGATGCACTCTGGCCCTACTGTTTGTCTGGCCCTACTGTTTGTCTGGCCCTACTGTCCTCTACATTCTTGGAAATAGATGTACTTATTGCACAAAGAGTAAAGTATTTGCAGTTCTTTGTACAATGTCAATCAGTTCTTAGTGATATGGCTCCATTACTGATATCTTTCTACTTAAAATTTTTAAAAAACAGATTCAGGAAATGATGTTTGAAAATGCAAAGGTACCTAACATTGAGAAACTGGACCAACAAGAATTCGACTTGGACATAGAAGAACAAGAAAGACAACAAATAGAAAGTGAAAAAGAAGTGACACGGGTATAGTATATATGAGGGCAAGGTGGGGGCTTAACTTGATAGATGCTCATACGGACACTGCAGAAATGCCACTGGTTAGTTGTGGGGAAAATTCTCTTTCTAAGGAATAGCATAAGGTTGATTACATTTTAAAATATTCATCACTGAAACACTGGATGTGCACACTTCTGATTCCTAAACTTTACATTTATTTACTTTTACAATGTACCAGTATGTGATATATAAATTGCATTGCTACAAACAAATAACCATGCCTTCTGCATCAGAAACCTCCAAAACCTACCAGCAAAGAAATCTAAATGTTTTTAATCAATAGAAGTGGGAATGGCTGCATAAATTACAGGTTCCTGTATAACACTTTTGACTTTTTGAATGTCCATATTTATCAAAGAATGTGGAGAGATGTGGTCGAGAGAGATAGGGACTATATGTATACTGATTGTTACATTGAGGTTCTGGAGAAGATTATTGAGTGGGGAGAATGATGAAATAATTTCCCACATTGGTGGTGTTATAGCTTTGTTATTGCCTGTATAGTAATTGCTGCAGTTTTCAAAGGCCCAGACTAAGAGCCAGCCTAAGCTGCTTCCAGACAGGGATGATTTTCCATATATTTATTTATTTATTATTAATTACATTTATATACCGCCCTCCCCCGAAGGGCTCAGGGCGGTGAACATGAATATACAAATAGAGCACAAATAAAATCAATAAATCTCAAATCGTTAAATAAATCATAGTAAATGGCTCTATAGTTTTTGAATAATTAAAACCCCATTAAAAGCAGCGTGTTATAGCTGGTGTTGGTGCTACAAATATAGCTGGTGTTGGTGCTACAAATACAGAGGTATTTAATTTGCAATAGCAACTGAGCCATCCAAGAAGCATCCTCTTCTCCACTGTCATTTCATCCTATCCTACCAGCTGAGTTTTTGAGGGTTTTTTTAAAAGTGGTACAGCAACAAGAAGCTGAGGAAAGAAAAATAGAGCTGATGGGAGCTGGATCTTTGATAACGTGCACCTTTGCATCCAGAATGCCCAATAATGTATTTCCAGGAATGTCTCTGTACATAAAACTGCTACTATAAGTCATATTTTTCAAGACATTTGCTTCATTATATTGACCACAGCTACATATTTACACACCTCAACTCCTGAGATGAAAGAATAGAATGATTTCGATATATTCAATATTTGATCTTTTATATATTTTTATATATATATAAATATATATCTTTTATATATATATATATATTTATATTTTAAATTTCTAGGCCGCCTCTTCCCCGAAGGGCTTTCACACTTTTATTTTGTCATAAGTTAAAAACCTAATGTTTTTAAGGTCAGAAATAACATTCTTGGATCTGTAGAACACAGGATTGATATAGCCTACCATTTCACCTTCATCTCCTGTGAAACGACGTAAGGTTAATATTTGGGATGTTCCTACAATGTACAATGTACAAGTATAGTGTTGTCTATGAGCAATAATTTCTGTCCCTCTCCCCATTTGCTTTCTTTGGTATTAAAAAAAAAGATAAGGAAGGATATAGAACTTGAAAATCTGGCCAATGCCTATTTACGTGAGATCATCAAGAAAGACTGCTGGGATGCCATGTCAGTTAAAGGTCGTTCTGTTCGGGTAATTCCTTTTGCCTTTCACACTTTTATTTTGTCATAAGTTAAAAACCTAATGTTTTTAAGGTCAGAAATAACATTCTTGGATCTGTAGAACACAGGATTGATTTTACAAGATGTATGTCCAGTAATCATTGGATTGTCAGTAGAATTTTGTTGCTATCTGAAGGGCTACAGAACTACAAATTTCACTGAAACCAAGTATAATTTTTTCATCTAACCAACATTTTGGCCCAATTAAACTATTGTGGAAGGTAAAAACAAATAAACCACAAGACTAGAGTTGTTGTGTTTTGGGTAGTTTAGCAGGGGAAGAGCAATACATTACTTTTGGAGCTCTCTGTGCTCTTGCTTCTTTATTGGTATTAAACTGGTAGAGAAACAGAAGGAACCATGGGCTGGCAACTATTATCACTTTATTTTTCTCCTGGCCACTACATCAGAGGTTGTGTGTCTGTTCACTCTCCCTCATCTTAGCATTGGAAGAAAGAGAATGCCACCATTTTCAGCTGCCTTTGTCCAGTACTATAATTCCCAATTGAGGACATGTAGAATGTTCTGTATGGCAGGGATTGAGAAGGAATAGGGAATGAATAGCAGCTACATGGATACTTCACCAGTAAGGCTGTAACCACGTAGACTTCTTGAAATGAGAGAACTGTGACACTATGACAGGGGGTCTTGGTTGTCTGGAGATCAATTGTAATAGCAGGAAATCTCCAGGAGCTACCTGGAGGTCAGCAACTCTATTCAAGACCTGGTTTGAAGCGCTATGTAAGCAGGAGGCTCAGGATGGGTGTTCAGTTTAGGTTTTGTATCTAGTAGCTTTAAGAAAATGGAAATATACTCAGCTGAAACTGTACTAAAATGCACAAGAACGTCACAAGTACACGAGTGCTTTTTGATATCCACCGGATCAGCGCTGAAGATGTTCCCCGTGGATTGCACCATTCTGCCAACTTTGGGTTCTGAAGTGTCTTCAGTCCTTTATATCAGTTGTTGTTCTTTGATTTTACACTTTAAAACAGGATGTTTCACCAGGATAATTGTTCTTCCCACAGGGCTTTCACTTATCATGTGAAATACAGAATTATCCTATGAAAGAGCGGAGCCATGAAGAGCTGGCCTTCTTGAAAAAAATTCTGCATATGAAGAAGATTGAAAAGGCTGATCTGAAGGTGGATCTTTGGCTCCCTCTCAAAAGATATTCCCAGTCAGATGTGTAAACTTTTATAGTGATCTCATAATGCAAGGTCATTCTGACATATGTTATCCAAGTTGACATGTTAGATTGAACAAAGCTTGTATTTAAAACCCCCAATGCCTTGTAAAAGAACTGAGTTCAGTAAATTCAGTTTTAAGGTAACAGTTTTTAGCTAAGTTATGTCTCGATCTCTGAGTTAATTTTATTTCCTGCATCAGCCAAAGGTCACTGCAGTATCAATATAAAACATAAACTTCTGCCACATCCTATTGTAAACAGATAATATAAAGCAGCATGATCAATGTTTTCATCCATAAATGTTTTTCCAGCTCATCATAATTCTCTCTGTCTTGATTATTGCTTTGGTTAGAATTTAGCTCCTTAAATCCCTCAGTGTAATTTTGGGATTTCAACCTTTCTTTTTTTTTTTTTGTACAGTAGCTGTAATTTTTTTTATGCAGATGTGTACACCATGTTCAACATTCTCATTGTGGCATCCTATATACACATGTTTTTAACACTTTAAAATGTATGTTTATATTTTTCAGCTTCGAAGGGATATTGTTGATTTTGAGTCTCATGCTCCAGTCACTAAAGAAGAAGGAGAGAAGACAGAAGAAGGAGAGAAACAGGATGAAGAGGCAATAGATGCTCTGGAAGGGAGCTTGAGTTCTCACTTTGGTGCAGATACATCTCTTTTATATTCCCAAATGGAAATGCACACTCGGGAAGAGAAAATCAATCAGATTATATTACTACGGGTACGTTTTCATAAGTGTTTCTTAGTTTGTTATCAGTACCTTGTCACCCCCTGTAATATTAGAGTATTAGGATGTGGACATCCTTTGAATAATGGCTGCTTCTACATGAAGGATTTGCTATGCTCTCATTCTCAGACTGGAACAGGGTATTTTCTGAGCCTTCACACAACATCATCCTTCTGTGGTTTCCCCTTGTTTGTTTGTTTGTTTCCCAAACCTGTTTTGCCCACTTTATAGAGAGAAAGATCCCACTCTGCCCACACTGACACCATTTCTTCTTTGTTCTCATTCATCATCATCCCCCCCACCCCCACCCCAATGTCTTTGTTAGGTTTTTTTGCCGGTAGTAGCTCTATATAGTTGCACTACAACAATATACTTCTCTTTTTTAAAAAAATGGCTGGGAAAAAGCTCTCTGGCAGTGTGGGAGGAAGAATATGGTGGGTACAAGAAAATACTAGGGGAAATAGTTTACTCCTGTGAGGCTGCTCCTTTGTCATTGTTTTTGCGCCTGCATTTTTGACAGCAGTGAGGGCACAACAGAGTGTCATCCCTGTCAGAACATGTGTTTAGATGGGACATGATCTAAATGACAGGTGGACACTCCCTCCTGCAAGTGCCGTGTGCATATCAGGGCTGTGTGCATAACTGGGTAACGTGTGCAAACACTGATAAGGCATGGGCATCGGATTGGCACCTGTTTTGTATATTAGTTGGCACAGACCACTGAGTGAAAAGAGCTCGGAAACACCTGTGTCTGGCGGAGCACTTTGATGGTAGTTAGCAAATAAACAGAACTGCACGGTGACTGTGTGTCTTTCGGTTCTTGTTTGCATTGCACCCTTCAAGGTGTCCTACTCGCGTGTAAGCCGCTGCTTCGACAATCCCCATGTGGAAACAGCCACTGACACAGCTGTCACGTCGTTAGAGCAACATTTGTTTGAAGCCATGACATGTTTTAAGCTTCATAATATTCTTCTTAAAGCAGAATGAAGAAACTGAAGGGTGATTTTGCAAAGAGTTTTGAGTCTATATTGAAAGAAATAGTCTCTTGGGTTCAAAGTATGGTAGCCAAAAGCATCTGATCAATCCTGGCCAAATATCACTTGCGCACGTTAGCTCAGTTAATGATAGGTCAGGCACATATGTAGTCTAACTCTAAAGTTGGATTTTCCACTCTTCATTCTTTTCAACTGATGGTTATCAGCGGAAGCCAGCAAAGCATGATTCCTAACAACAATTAGTCCATTACATTTCTGTACAGAGTCACTCTAGTCAAAGCCTTCATGGCTTTACTGTGTAGTGGAGTAAATCTGCAGAGGATTGTACTGTTACTTTAAGATGTGCTGTTAATCACCATGTAAGTTTTAATATGAGGATTTAGTATATATCAGTAATCCTTGAAATATTGCCATCTTCTTTTCTGATATTACAGGATGTTATTTATAATGTGAAAACTGCCTTTAATAATGAATTTGACTCAGTTTCTCGAATGAAGGAGTTGGAGATTGCACGTGTTAAGGAAAGGAATGTGAGGATCTCTGAGATCCTGAAGCAGTTGGAGATCCAAGAGGAGATCTGGGAACCAACTTTGACAAATAATGAGACACCAGAGCGAGATCTGATAGTCCTAGATTCAGAGGTGACTGGAAAACAGATCTTTTTTACCTTTGGTACTGCTAATGGAAATGTAATTTGGGGATCTCTTTTGCCACCTGAATGCCTTTTGGAGGCTCCACAGCAGTGGCCCCATCCCTGGCTGCCTAGAGCTCTGTATTGGGCTGTAACAGTAGCATCTATGAGGTGAAGTGGTCTCACCTTCAAGTATTAGATCCAGGCCTGGCTTGCTTCAGAGGTGAAATAAAACTCTGTCTGATTATGCACAAAGTCTTTGCTGTGTAGTGGAGGGCAGTGTTCACCACAGCAAGTTTTCTTGTACGGATGTATTTTATGGAGCCCCACTTTCACTTTCCATTCTCTTCATGAAAACTCTTATAGCACGATTTAAATCTTTCTTTGCCACCAGAGTGGGGCAGATTTGCCAGTGGACACAGCTTTGCCACAGACCTCTTCCCTCCTCCCATGGCCAGCCTTCCCACACTCTCACAGAGCTTTACACACCTTCCCCCTCCCCCGTCCTTCATTCTGTAAGCTCCTTCCTGCTTCCCTAAGTGCACTGATCCAAAGATTGATCAATCTTTCATATGTATAGTGGGGGGGAGAAGCACTCCTCATCTGTGTTCAGTCTCTCCTCCACCAGCACAGCCTCAGCACAGCACAGCCTCATTTGCCAGGTGCCCTGGAGCCTCCCCACTCCTCCCCTCCTGCTGCAGGTTAATTCCTGCTTCTCTAAAGTGCACATATTGAGAGATCGCAAGATTGATCTTTTAAAACAAAGTAACAGCAAAAAGACTTTTGCAAGGAACAGTACAAGCAGACATCTTTTTGGCTCCACCCCACTTCTCCTGTTCTGTTTCTGCCCTCCCTGATGGCTAAGAGGGCTTCCAAAACTGTATTTCAGGCAAGACTCTGTATTAAAATAAGTCTCTCTCTTCTCATCTTGCAACGGCCATAGAAATAAAGAGTCTGTGTGCATGTATGCATGTGTGTTGGGAGAGGAAGGGGGTGGGGGAGAGAATATCAGCTGTGTGCCTTTAAGGTTGTTGATGGGCAAAGTAAAGAGAACCAGGAGATGCCAAGACCCAGCATAGTTCAGCGGACAAACTACGCTTCGGCTGTGGATTATTTCCTCATGTGTAAACCAAGAAATGCGAGGGGAGCCAACTGTGAGCCCATTGTGCAGAGAATAGGCTCGACATTAAGTGTTCCATGTGTAATGGACCTTTATGCCTTCACATTATTCTCTGCCCTTTCACCATTACTGATCCTGCTGCCTATGTTTATAAGATCAGGTTTAAATTGTTTGTCAGGATAATTAATCTAAATTAAGGGATTTTGGGTATTCTCCTGGAATGGATCTTTTGTGCTGCAGAATCAACTGGGCCTGAGAGAATTCAGCATTGCTATGAAGCAGGGGTATTAAGGAAATGGGAGAAAGTTGTCATCCTAATTAGGGAAATTAGTGAATTCAAAGACAATTTGATTTACAGAAAAACTGCCTGTGTTTCTTTTATTTCTACAGATCAAAGTAGAGAAGTACTTGACCCCAGTTCAGAAAGCAAAAGAAAAAATTATGTCCAGGATTAATTACAAAAGGCGTCTTGCTGCTATGGTAATAAAATGAAATGGTGCCTTGTTTACTGTATTTATTTTTATCTTCTCTGATATCATGCTTTATCTTCACATAGCTCTCGTTTTAATTTTGCCATTATTTTCAGGGGGATAGAGCAAGAGAACGTGGGCTTATGGACATGATGAATGGAGTCCTTGAAGTCAAAAAAGAAGACATTTTGAAGCTGGTGAGCTATGTTTCCCTGTTGCACTTAAGGCGAGGGTTGACATGACTATGAAGAAATATAATGCTCACCTTATAACTAGAACTCTTAACACTGTGCCAAGAGAATGAGTGCATTTCTCCTGACTACTCTACCTTACAAATAGGCCTGAATTACAGATGTCTTGCTTCTCGCCACTTCAATCACCCAGATTAGAGACAAGAAACTAATGAAAACATATTAAGGGCTACCTGATCCATATAACACTCAGATTAGGCCCTAGAGTAACAGAAAATGGAATTGGTGAGGTTCAGCTATAACTGAAGTCTGGTGTTCATTCTGAATCAGTCAATACAAAATAACTATCCTATGAGATCATCTTGTACCAACAACTTACAAATGCATTTGATTTGAATGTACTCAGAGAGGACAATCAGATATGGAATCTGTGTCCATCTACTAGAAACTGAAGCAACTACAACTTCTTATGGCTGTAATTCAGCCAGTTTGAAATAGTCTGTGCAATATCATTGAGCGTCACATTAAAATAACATTTAGAACCTCTAGCTGCCAAGCCTGTAACTAATCATTTTCAATGCACTTTGCAGTTGTGCGTAATAACAAAATCCACTTGCAAACCATTGTGAAAGTGCATTATTCTGCAAGTACAGAAGGGGCCAGACACATCTAACATTGCTATTTGAAACTTTTTTTCAGGAGATCCCACCACCTCCTTTTGCAGCAAAAGTAGAGAGTCTCTGGAATGAAGATGAGAAAAAAGTGTATAAAGAATATGAGAAGAAAGTGAAGGAACTGAATGAAGAAAGAGAGAAATACCGAAAGGTAAACAGAAACAAAATGATCAGGAAGACAATCTCCTGTGTTGTGTATTCTTTTAAGAAAGGCTTGCTACCTAATCAGATGGTCTTGCCAATATCCAAAATGATTAGCTAATATAAGACAAAATAATAGCAAACACCTTAGTAGTTTTGTCTAGTATTTGGTGCTGGTAGATTTTTTTAAAAAACTATCCATATTAGCCTATTATAAGTAAAGGGGTGTGGCGTGTGGGCATTTTTTTTTTACAGTGCAACAGTGCTAGGTCAGCAGGAATGGTACAAGCCTTTGCTTCCTCTTCAGGATGGAGAGTATCAAAGTAAAAAGGATTCACATTCCAATTTTATTTGAAATGTTTTGAAGATCTTAGGTGTTTGTGCAATTATTATTGAGGAAGGCTTTAGCCCCACTTCATAAATCATTACCTATTGTACAACAGACCAGAAAGCAACTTCTGGTTTGGATTTATCAACTGTTGAATGTGTGTTTTTTGAAATGTTATGTCATTGACCACTGTGGAAGGCCATAAGGGCCAAAACACGTATGGTTTTGCTGGTTATATGGTACATTCATTAATTGTAATAACACTTATATAGTCATTTGTGAGATTTATGTGCAATATATGTTGGGATCTGATTTCCAGAATCTATGTCTTTAACTATACATTTTTATTCTGTGTAATGTTTACACTAATTAAATATATATTTTGATAATATTGTACATCTGAGTTAAAACTATACAGTTTGTGTTCCGGAACATGTACTGCTACCCTTGGTGTCAGCCTTTGGATCTTAATGTTGCCTCAGATATAATGAAAGTTGTTGGAAAGTTAGTATACTTTTGGGATGTGATAAGGGATTCTGGTTGATAGGAGAAAGTATTTGGCCAAACTAAATATGTGGGCAGGGGAGAGAAGCATGCAAGTAACCAGCTGGAGGCAGAAAGAGCTAGTATAATATGATGGCTAAGAAGAACAGACTCTAATCAGGAGAACTGGGTTTGATTCCCCACTCCTTGACATGAAGCCTGCTGGGTGATCTTGGACTAGTCATAGTTCTTTCAGAACTCTCTCAGCCCCAACTACTTCACAAGGTTCCTGTTGTGGGAAGAGGGAGAGATGACAGTTGTGAGCCACTTTGAGATACCTTATGGTAGCAAAAAGCAGGATATAAAAACCAATTCTATTCCTTCTTCTATCTGGAGTCATAACACGAGGTAGATCTGGATAGAGTAAACAAAAGCAATGCAGCACTGGAAACCAGACTGCCCTCCTCAGCCAGGGACACAGCCACAGAAAAATATATTGGAGAGGTCCACATAGGAAGCTGTTGGGGATGCCCTTGGCTGAAAGTAGTGATGGCAAATCAAGTTCTGCCTTGGAGTCTTCTAAAACCTTAACTAATGGGGCCATACAATAGGTAGGAGAACTTGGTTTCCTGTTTTGCTATGGTCTGCACAAATCCACTCACAATGACTACACTGAATATTGCTCTTCCTTAGATTCAGGAAACTGAATTGAGGAAGCTTCAAAGCTCTGTTCAGGAAACGACACAAGCATTTGATGAAATTTTGAACAGGCTGTTTGAGAAAAAAGTCAAGTCAGAAATGATTATATACCAGGTGAGCTCGAGATTTCATATTTGCCAGTGCACTTTCCCTACAAATAGTAGTCTGAATGTTCCCTCTGAAATTTTACAGGAGGAACTCAAAATAGCCAACCTCCTGTACTCATTGCTTTTGGATGAAGAGCTGAGCACAAGGGAAGCTGGGCTCAATCACTATCTTGAAAAAAAGAGGAAAGAAAAGGTAAAAAGTGTTTGAATTTGAGGGAATAACTAGGTTTGAGATTAAAGATCTGCCCAACCATCTACAAACCATCTATAAATTCTCAATTGACTATCGGCTGTGAGGCATTTCAGAGCTTTTTTGTAGATAAAGTCGCGTCCCTCCGCCGGGACCTTCCGGCCACAATTGATACAGTAAAGGAACTCGAGGCTCTGTCGCCGTCTTTGGGTCCAAGTCTGGACCGGTTTTTCCTACTCTGTGAGTCCGATGTTGACAGGGTCCTAGCTGCTGTTAGACCTACTACCTGTCCTCTGGATCTGTGCCCCTCTTGGCTGATAAAAGCTTGCCGGGAGGAGTTACGACCCCACCTGTTGAATATAGTCAACTGCTCCCTTGAGCAAGGAGTGTTTCCAGGTGGGTTGAAGGAGGCAGTGGTCCGCCCACTCTTAAAAAGACCAACGTTAGATCCTGGCGATCTGGCCAATTACTGCCCCGTTTCGAACTTGTTGTTCCTGGGGAAGGTAATTGAGAGAGTGGTGTTGGAGCAGCTTCACGGCTTTCTGGAGGACACATCGGTGCTCGATCCCTTCCAGTCCGGCTTCCGTGCTGGGCATGGGATGGAGACCGTCCTCATTGCCATCACAGATATGCTCCGCATGCAGCTAGACCAAGGCGGATCAGCGCTGCTTGTGTTACTTGATCTCACAGCAGCGTTTGATGTGGTCTATCATGACCTTTTGATCCACCACCTGGCAGCCTCTGGACTGCGGGGCATTGTCCTTCAATGGATTGCCTCGTTTCTCCAGGGTCGGGGTCAGCAGGTATGGTGTGGGGTTGAGGCCTCCCAGAGAGCCCCACTTAGTTGTGGGGTTCCTCAGGGGGCCTTGCTTTCCCCACTTTTATTTAACATCTACATGCGACCCCTTGCTCAGCTGGTGCGGAGCTTTGGGCTGGTCTGTCACCAATATGCGGATGACACCCAGCTCATTCTGTTGATGGAGAGGGGGGCGGCCTCTGCCCCTGCAGCTCTACAGCATTGTCTGGAGTCGGTTGCTGGTTGGTTGAAGCAGAGGTTAAAACTCAATCCAACAAAGACGGAGGTCCTCTGGCTGGGCCGGGGGGAGAGACCAAGGGAATTCCAGCCGCCTATATTGGAGGGGGTCGTTTTGGCCCCGGCATCCCTGGCTCGTAGCCTGGGGGTCCGCCTGGACTCTGCCTGCCCATGTTACCCAGGTTGCGTTCTTCCATCTTCGCCAGGCACGGCGGTTGGCTCCCTATCTCTCCCAGACCGACCTGGCCACTGTGATCCATGTGACAGTCACCTCGCGGTTAGATTACTGTAACTCGCTTTACGCGGGCCTTCCCTTGCGATTGATCCGGAAGTTGAAGCTGGTCCAGAATGCAGCGGCACGGCTTTTGACAGGTGGTGATTACTCAGACCATATCACCCCTGTGCTACGCCGTCTGCACTGGCTCCCAGTCGAGTTCCGGATCGTCTTCAAGGTGCTGGTAATAACCTTTAAGGCCTTACGCGGCATGGGGCCCTCATATCTACAGGACCGCATCACCCCTTATGTCCCACATAGGCCACTGCGCTCGGCAGTGGCAGAATTGCTGGTGACCCCTAGCCCCGCGACGATGCGGCTGGCCTCGACCCGGGCCAGGGCCTTTACGGCTCTGGCCCCAGCCTGGTGGAATACCTTACCTCCATCAGTCCGGGCCCTGCGGGATCTTGGCAAGTTCCTCAGGGTCTGTAAGACAGTATTATTCCACCGGGCCTTTGGAGAGGCTGGCTGCGGTTCTACTGCCCCCCACTGAAACTCTGCCGAATTTCCATCTTTGTCATCTTGGTTGGGCCTGCTGTGACTCCATCTGGGCCCACCTGTTCCCTCCCTTTCTTCTTTCATCTTTTCCTTGCTTTTAGCCTTAGGAACGGGCGCCTGTTTGAACTGTTTTATACTGTTTGAATGGCTTGGATTATTTAAATTATATGTAATTGCTGCCGGAGTTTTAATGTGTAAGTTATGTTGTTGAGTTGCTGTTAATAACAGCTATGTTGTTGAGCCGCCTCGAGCCCTCCGGGGAAGAGGCAGCCTATAAATCTAAAATATAAATAAATAAATATATAAATACAAATAAATTATCCCCTAGGTCAATCGAAATATGGTCCGTGAGATCTGTGATTGTACCTTTCAACCTAAAAGAAACTGTGTATGACTCATAATTTGACCTGGGATGAGGGGGTAGGGTCAGATTACTCCTTTTTTCCTATGTGTAATTTTCCCCAATGTAAATCACTTCCCAGAGGATATTGTATAATGCTTTCATTTTCCTTCACTGGGCTATTAGCAGCTTTGAGGAATATAGCACAGGTGGCAAGATTAAATACCACTTCCTCCCAGTACTACACCTTGAATCAAATGAGCATACCATCATAGCTTCTTGAAGAAAAGGAAAGCATCTCTGTAATGTTGGGTCTGTTCTGGCCTTTATTTAACATCTTGCTCAACAGGGATATCCTTGGAAGTGGACTTTGGGCCCAGTTGCTGTTTATCCATAGCCACATATAACCTGGGTCATGATTCCCTACTTTAAAAAATAGGGGGACATCCATTTTTAATATATTCCAGACTTTTTGAGTACCTTAGGAAATGGATACTCATAAACGAACTGTGTAGAAAATATTGTCTGCTGCATATAAATTGGCTCTGACTTAGATAGCCCCAGGCTAGCCTGACCTTGTCAGATCTCAGAAGCTAAGCAAGGTTGGCCCTGGTTACTTTTGGATGGTCACCCTCCAAGGAATATCAGGGTTATGATGCAGAGGCAGTGGCAAGTTGAGAACCCTATGGGGTTGCCATAATTCAGCTGTGACCTGACAAAACAAAAAAAGTTGTTTTCACTTCCTAGCAGTGTAAGTGAGAAGCCTAAACAGTTTTATTTAGATGTAAATTACTTGTTATTTAATGGGACTTACTCCCAGGAAAGAGACTTTAAGAGTGCAATCTTAATGTAAGGTCAAGGCATGTCTTTCACTTGGCCCATTATATCCCCCAGAGCACCTCCACTTTATTTAATGTTTGCAGATGTTGACTGGTGATGCAGTCAAGGTAGCCAGAGCACAAGTAGATGCTTTCAGAGAGGCCTATGACATCTTCGTTGCTGAAGACAAAGTAAGTAAAAACTTAAAGCTAGATCTACAGAGCAACCTGTTGAACTGGTAGAATTGAAGCTCTTTGGTTGTTTTTTGTTCCATGGAATTAAACTGCTTTTTGTTAAAGTAATTCAGTTTAACTAGATTGTAGTTGACACATCTGTTCTATCCAGGCGTTAAAAACCATGTTTATTTTAATTTTAATAATGCTAGTATTAAATGCCCCATGTAATACTTTGACTGCTATTGGTGAGTAGCTCTGAGAATTAAAACCCCCAATCATAATGTGATCCTTAGACTAGTTTTTATAAGATATTTATATTTCTATCTCAACTGTCTACTTGAAAACTTACAGATAGCTTACAACAAATATATTCTTGTTATGGTTTTGTTCTTTCAAAAATGAAGTGTGAAATGAGCAATTTCCTAAAAGTCAAAATGATTCCCCTGCACGTAAAATGGAGGTTGTGTGCCCAGATTATTTCCCACTACTCTGCTAAGTAAGGAGCCATGCTGCAGTGCAAAGAGCCTTTCATAAGAACCTGTTCTGCAAGAAGTGGACTTGACTCTTAATTAAACTGGTAGGCTACAATCCACTATCCCTACCTGAATGACAGCAAGCAGTTGTTTTGTTGTGCTTTATAGTGCATACTAAAGCCAGTCTTAGTGAGTGCAACCCATTCAACTTTAATTATTTTTAAACACAACTTTTATTTAAAGGTTGGGAAAAGGTTGTAGAACTGGAAGTTTTGGACAAAACAGATTTTTTAATAACAATACATTGAATAATCACAATGTTACTATGAGGAAAGAAATGTCTCCTTAGTCTCTGGGCCCTATTTAGATCCCCCAAGAAGGTCTGAAGGCTTTCTCTGGATGACAGCAGGTATAATCACTGGCCACTGATGCCATTTTAGAGGAGATTGTAGCCATTTAAACATTGCTGAAGGGCCCAGTACTGATTAGGTACGTGCCACGGCAGCAATAGACAATCTTGTTTCCCTCTCCACACCTTTAAAGCGCTGAAACAGTTTACCCACAATTATTTTCAGTACTTCAAAAAAAAAGTTCAGGAGGAGAAAATGGTGGCTAGTTGCCACTGCACCATACACCAAGTCAGGATTGGGCCCTCACACAAGTTTTTAAATAGGTAAATTCTCCTCTAAAATGGTATTGCCTGTCACAGGTTGGCCCTGTGGCCTCTATCCCATCTAGTTTGGTCCAAGGTTGAGACAATGTGCCTACAGCTTTGGTTCACAGCAAGAGAAGTGCTATAAGCAGTGAGGAACCAGAAGATGACCCTTTTTCAGCAAATCAGCTGAATCTAGTCATCTGTCCCACATAGTCTATTTCTCTGAAACTACAATAGGCATCCAGCACCTCTTAAGAAAACACCTCTGCTCCAGAGGAATATGGGGGGAGTGGCACATGGAGACAACTCCTTCTCTGGGCGCCTCCCCACACCCCCTGCACTCAGGGGTGTGGCTTGGGGGCGTGGTCATGCGCAGGTCGGCTTTCAAAAGCTGGATTGCATGGAAGCAGGGGGGGCTCGGGGGGCCACACCCCCTGAGCCACAGCCCCAGGTATGGGGAGAGGCAGGGCCATGCCCAGAGCCCTGCTCTCGCCCTCCAGACAGAAAAGCCGGCTTTTGAAAGCTGGGCTGCACAGAGGTGGGTGAGCGGGGCTCAGGGGCGGGTGGCCCAGGCAGGCATCCCTGCAGGCTGGCTCCTGGGGGCGGGGCTTGGTGGCATGCAGCTGGGGTACACGCCATTTGGTCACGTGGGGGGCATCCGGTGCCCCCCACGTGACCAGAAGGCGTGTGCTTGGGGACATGGGTATCCCCATGTCCTTGGGGTGGTATGCCCCTGCTCTGCTTTCTCTCACTTTTAGGCACTTTCCTTTCTCTCCCTCTTCTACCTCCCTAGAGTTCACTCATCTTTCTGTTCCACTGCCAGGTGATCCTGCTGGAAGTCTCTCCAGAGATCACCACCAACTACAGGGCAATGTTTCTAAACCGGAATTGTGCAAGGAAAAACAGACTAGAAATAGTTTAGTAATAGAAACAATACAATATTTCTTAAAGGATCAGCTGGGATTCTGGGTTTTGTAATGATATTTTAGTCAGCTGTCAACCCCATGCTGTACACTGTGATTGCCTATGTGGACTCCAGAATCCTTGATCTAAAGCTGCTTCAATAGCATTTTCTTCATGCCTTTCAAAATTAGTGTTAGTGTACAGCTGCATAACTAACTGTCAGGTTCTGCTACCATCAAGTCTGAGTCCAGGGCTGTCTTACCCTCCAACTCCAGAGCTGCTTTTAGTTGGGCAAGTGCCCCAGGACAGAGCCTCGCAGTAGAGTAAAAAGAACGGGTTCCTCTTCACCCTTGTTCTCCATTCTGTTCTGCTATTTACCTGTTCCTCTCTGACTAGTCTTGGGCATGCCTTTTAAATGCTTCTACAAAGGGAGCAGTGCTCCCTCCCAGTCTAACCCTGGGCCAATGGATACTTGCCTCAGAAGGGTGAGCTCATTGGCCCTTCCCCCTGCATTTTTTTAGAGATGACTCTTCTGCTCAACCTCCTCTAAGAAAGTAAGTGCTGCTGAGCCTGCGGTTGAGAGCTGGTTGAGCACCTTCAGGCAGGCTGATTCCTGAGTAGACTCTGCCAAGTCCAGGCCCTGCTGCAACCCAACAGGCATATTCTTCTGTTGTGGGACTTGTAGTGTCCTGGGATAAGTGTGAGGGCAGAGGTGTCACCCTCAGACACTGACATAAAGTTGTGCTTTGCTGCTTGCTCTTAGCTTATGGAACGTGGTTTTAGAAAGGAATTTTCCGATGTTCCAACTCATCACATTGATCAGTTATTCAAACTTTACAAACGTCGGCCTAGGTAAGATTTTTCTTTGTTCCCATCCATATCCCAAAAATCTTTGGGGGGTTTTCCATTGTAGGAAAAAATGCAGTCTTTGTAGTATAATTAAGTACACAGGTATACATCTGGTTTTCCTCAAATTTAAGCAGCTGTCCCATTTAGGAAGAAGTTGGAGGAAGGTTCCTTAGGCTGGCGGTAACTTCAAACTTTGCTAAGACTTGAGATGAGGGTAAGGGTAGGATCTGCCCTCTTATCATTTACCTGCTTCAAAACCAGCAACTTGCATAGTCCTAGAATCGTTGCTGAGGATGATTATTGTACAGTTTTGCTCAGTTGTAAAACATCTACTTGGCATGCAGAAGATCCCAGGTTCAATTTTGGCATCTCCGGTTAAAAGAATCTAGCAGCAGTCAATGTGAAAGCCCTCTGGCTGAGACCCAGGACAGCAGCTGCCAGTCTGAGTTAATAATACTTTATTTTATGGACCAAGGACCACATTCACTATTAGGCATCTTCATGTGCTCATCTGTACCTCCATTGTAAGGTAGAAATCACATGCTGACTTTAATTACTTATAGGTTTATCACATATCTTAGCTGTGGAGTTTGTATGAAGTCTGGTATGGGAATCTATGTAACTTCTGAGTTAAAGCACCAAAATGATATGTGTTTGAGGGTGGATTAAACTATATTGCCTCAATCACTGTGAGAAATGTACACAGGTGCTGCCCCTGCTGCTCTGATTGGCTGCTTGGAGGCCATGATGGAACGGATAAAAGAGAGCCAGTTGAAATAAAATCCAGCAAAGTTCTGTGGTTGAGCCGAAAGGGGCAGGTAGGAAGAAGAAGAAGAGTTTGGATTTATATCCCCCCTTTCTCTCCTGCAGGAGACTCAAAGGGGCTTACAATCTCCTTGCCCTTCCCCCCTCATAACAAACACCCTGTGAGGTAGGTGGGGCTGAGAGAGCTCTGAGAAACTGTGACTAGCCCAAGGTCACCCAGCTGGCGTGTGTGGGAATATACAGGCTAATCTGAATTCTCCAGATAAGCCTCCACATCTCAGGCAGCAGAACTGGGAATCAAACCCAGTTCCTCCAGATTAGATACATGATCTCTTAATCTCCTACGCCACTGCCGACTCTTGACAGGGTGCAGCACTTTGTGGTGCCGACCTTCAAGAGCCTAGCTGTATTCTTTAATGCTTCCTTGTCAACAGAGGCTCAGATGAATTTATGCCACTCATGTGACTTTTTACAATCTTTGTCAGGCAAGACAGCTGGAACCCTATCTGTCCCAACCTGACTTAGCCATAATGGTCCGTGTAACAGTCATCTCTAGGCTGGATTACTGCAACTTGCTTTATACAGGGCCTGCTTCAGCTGTTTCCAAATGCAGCAGTGAGGATCCTTACTGGGGCCTTGTGGAAGACACATATTTAACCTGTGCTCCGCCAGCTGCACAAGTGGAGTACTAGGTCAGATTCAAGCAGAGGCGTAGGTGGACCAAACTGTGCCCGGGGCAGACTGTGCCCCCCCCCCCCAAATGGGCCCTGCCCCGTCCCTCGCAGTGTCCCTCCCCATATACCTTAGTTCAGCCTGAATAAGTTCAGGATGAAAAGCAGCCTGTACAGTTCAGGCTGAAAAAGCGCCCTGCTGGGAACTACACTTCCCAGGAGACCTCGGGCTTGTAGTGCAATTCCCACCAGGGTGCTTTTTCAGTCTGAACTGAATAAGCCGGTTTTTCAGCCTGAACTTTTTCAGGATAAACTAGGGGGGGCACATTGGGGGGAATGGGTGGGAGGAGATTTTCCGCTCCCTTGGCATGCACCCCCATCCCCTTATAGCTTCGCCTCTGGATTCAAGGTCTTAGCACTAACATACAAAGCGCTAAACCGCCTGGAGCCAACTTACTCACAGGACCCTGTCTCCCATTACATTTCCTGATGGACACTCTGATCATTGAGGGATGATTTACTTGTGGTCCCTGGCCCATGGGAAGTCTATCTGGCCTCAGTCAAGGCCAGGGTTTTTTTCAGCCCCGGCCTCAGACTAGTGGAACACTCTAATGAGACCAGGGCCTTGTGGGATCTGATGCAATTCTGCAGGGCCTGTAAGATGGAACTGTTCCACCAGGCATATGGTTGAGGCAGCAACAATTACCATTTCGTCTCCCCCCCCCCCTTTTTTTTTCTTCCTTCCCGTCTCTTGTGATTTTTAGTGAGCTCAGGTTGAACTCGGAACCTGATTATCACCATCGTGGAATTCATAGTTTGTATACTTACCCACCCACCCCTCCATCCTACCATATGAATCAGAAATACCAGCATCAGGTTATGTTCCCTTTACTGTACTACCAAGCATAGTGTAGTGGTTAAGAGCAATGTATTCTAATGTGGAGAACTGGGTTTGATTCACCACTCCTCCACCTAAGTAGTGAATTCTTATCTAGTGAACTGGATTTGTTTCCCCACTCCTACACATGAAGCCTGCTGGGTGATCTTGGGCTAATCACAGTTCTCTAGAACTCTATTCAAGCCCCCCCCCCCCACCTTGCCAGGTATCTGTTGTGGCCATTTTGAGATTCTTTACAGGAGAGAAAGGCAGGGTATAAATCCAGACTCTTCTTCTTCTTAGGTGGAAAAGGAAGTTGTTCACCTCTCATCAGTGCTGTGTATCTAGGAAATGAGAGATAAAAAAAGTCGACATCAGAGCAGTCCTTTACCAAATGGCATCTCTGAGTGTTCTGTTCAGCACCTGTCAGAGCCAGTTCATACATTACTTTGGGATGTTCTCTGCACTCAATGAGTACATGACCAGGAAAGGCATGAGTGGAGAGCTCACAAAACTCAGCCACAACAGTTCCTGCAATCTACAAAGCAGTAAAATAAACCTTCCAGATCATACAACTTGCTGTGGCAGTAATCCACACTCATTCAGTTTATGATGTTCTATGAGCAGGTAACTCCTGTGAGTAAAGAAAGCAGCCAAAAGTAATGATGAACCGTCTTTCGGGTATGCTGATAGAAAAGTCAGAAGGGATCTGAAACTGCCCTGAAAGATAACACTGAAGCTACCATTGGTGCATAATGTGGTAGCTGGATTATTAGTTAAGCATGTTGAACACATTACCACAAGCTTGAGACAACTACACTGGCTGCCAGTTTGCTTCTGGTATGGTCCTTTAAAGCCCCTCTCAACCTGGAACACTTCTGGTTGCTTTCTCAGTGCCACTGTGCAGCAGTCCACAGTGGCAATGGGGCCTTCATGCGGGCAGGCTCTCCTTTCCTCCACTTCCCTTCATGCTTGTCACAAAAAATCCTTCAGTGTAAATTTAACTATAAAATGATGCTTTTGACCCATGCCCTTATTCTGCTGCTGCATACATAAACAACACAATAGAAAATATCTAATACTCTTTTGTCTACTATAATCCATCATGGAAGAGCTCTCAAGACAAAGGTTGTACATGACACCGCTAACCCCTATGGAGATAGGCCAGGCTCTGTCAAAGCATTTCAGGATGCTTATGTCCATTTAATGAAAGCTATTGATGAAATGGATGAATTTGAAAACAAACCAGAGGGCATTGACTATACCGTTTGGGAGCGTTTCTGTGTGTCTAGACGAGCCAAAGCTGAAAGTGAACAGCAGGTAGGCAAATTTATTTCCACTGTACTTTTCAAATGTTTATTTTTATATTTGAAATGTGTATTCTACTCTTCTGTGGTACAGTGTGGTATTGTTGTAAATAGATGTTAAATGACTGTCTTCATAGTCTATAAAAGGCTTTGCAATACACAGAGGTAGGATTTGGAAACTTCCTTCAGGGTAACTGCTGAGACTGAGCATGCCCAGTAGAGAAGAGTATTCAGATATGCCAAAAAGAAAATAGCAACAATCCAGATGGAGCCAGAAAGCTGAAAAGCCAGAAAAAAATGACTTTTTTTCAACTGCTTGAGTTTTTAATGGCCTGTATAAGGGCACAAAGGAAAAAACATTAAAATTAAAAAATGTAAAGCCCATTCATGAGGCTGGTGATTAAACCCCTTCATTTAAACTCCCCTTGGCTGGTTTTCCTCTGGGCTTCTGAGTAGATTCTGCTGGGCTAGCAAAGGTGGCCTTTCCTTTGCTGGGTTGATCTGGAAGGAGAACATTCCTGTTGCCGTTATCCTGTACTTTGGTTCAGAGGTGTAGCTAGGGAAAATGGAGCTCGGGACAAAATCTGAGTTTTGCGCGCGCGCCCCTCCCATATGGGCCGCCACCCTCCCCCACCATGACCAAACAACATTTTTTGCACCAGGTCATCTCAAAGTCACCATCACATTATAGAACATGCCCCAACACACAAATCTGAACACACCCAGGGCTCCCTAGTTTAACATTGAAAGTGATGCTACTTTTGAAGGGGGGGAAATCAACCCTGAAACAGCATCACTTTTAATGTTGTTTAATCTAGAGAGCCCAGATTCTCCTTTTAAATCCACCTTAAAGGGAGACTCTGGGCTCCCTAGTTTAAACAACATTGAAAGTGATGCTGTTTCAGGGTAGATTCCCTACCCACCCCCTCAAAAGGGTAACCCCGTCTACTATTAGCTCCCACTGGTATCAGATGGAGACTCTCTGGATGAAACCACCCAGGTTTAGTGAAGTTTGGTTCAGGGGGTCCGAAGTTATGGACCCTCAAAAGGGTAGCCCCATCTACCATTAGCTCTCATTGGAAACAATGGGGGATGGGGCACCCCTTTTGGGAGTCCATAACTTTGGACCCCCTGAACCAACCTTCACCAAATCTTCAGGAGACTCTCTGGATGAAACCACCCAGGTTTGCACTACCTGCAAAGTAAACATGTCTAAAAGAATGGATTCCTAAAAGAGTGCAGGGATGTAGGTATAGATTTTTGATGGGGGGGTTGGGGCAGGGCCCCACACCCACCTGCCCCTGGGGGTGTAGCTACACTTCCCAAGCCCCGCCCCCAGCCTCAGTGCTTATAAAAGCAGCTCTCCGAGGCCGAGGACGGCAGACTCCCCTGCCACACCCTCCCTCTCCACCCCATCTGGGCTCCCAGCCAGCAGTCCCTTCTACCCTCCCCTCCTGGCAGACGCATAGCTAGGAAAAATTGAGCCTGGTGCAAAATCTGAGCCCCCCCCCCCCCATGGGCAACTGCTGTGATGCTTGAATCAATTCCCAAACAGCATCACTTTCAATGGTGTTTAAACTAGGGAGCCCAGATTCTCCTTTTAAATCCACCTTAAAGAGAGAATCTGGGGTTCCCAGTTAAAACAACATTGAAAGTGATGCTGTTTTGGGGTGGATTATCCCTATCCTGAAACAGCATCACTTTCAATGTTTAAACTGGGGACCTCAGATTCTCCCTTTAAACCCATGCCAAAGGGGGTGGATTGAAAAGGAGAATCTGGGAAATTTGGGAGGTGCCTGCTGTCAGGGGTGCAATTGTTAAGCTAGCAGCACCAAACTTTCAAGGCATCGTTAGGAGGCTCTCTATTAGCTCCCATTAGAAACAGTGGGGGATGGGGGCCTTTGGTAGTCCATACTTTGGTTCCCCTGGATCACACCTCACAAAACCTGGGTGGTATCAGAAAGAGACTCTCCTGATGATACCACCCAGGTTTGGTGAAGTTTGGTTCAGGGGGTCCAAAGTTATGGACCCTCAAAGATGTAACCCCCATCTTCTATTAGCTCCCATTGGAGACAATGGGGGATGGGGCACCCCCTTTGGGAGTCCATAGCTTTGGACCCCCTGAACCAAACCTCAGCAAACCTAGGTAGTCTCATCAGGAGAGTCTCCCAAAACATCCCTGAAAGTTTGGTGTTTCTAGCCTAAAAACTGCACTCCCTGCAGGCCAAAAACTGGGAAAACAGTTTTAAAAAAGCCCAAAAACCCACAAATAGGGCACGGAGCTTCGGATATGTAAGGGGGGGGGGGGGTTGAACCTGAGGGAAAAAAAAACCCTTACCTACATCCTTGATTCCTTGTGTGCTTAGATTAAACATAAAGCACTGACACTGGCAGAGATGCAGACCTTCCTTCAGAAGAGAAATGAGGATGATGAGAACTCACGGAAAGACATCGAGCAAATCTTCAGTGAACTTAATATGTACGTTTGTGTTATCCATTTGTGTCCTTTTTTACTGACATTTTAGAAGTACCCCCATTAAAAATGTAAAATTGTGGCACAGATGCCTTCAGCATGAAAGGCGTTAAAGTTAAGTATGTTGACTTGGATCCAGCAGATCATTTCTGCAGATAGGATTTCCACCTGTAGAACACAACTTTTTTGCCTTTCCTCCTGCCCTTCCAGGTTCTCATTAGCTACTGGTATTATGCAAAATAAGTATGTAATTATCTTCGAATTTTCTGATGAGAAATGCATGCTCATGTTTCTTCCCCCAGCATGGTCTTTAAAAAAAAAAAACCTCAGTCCCATAATTTAAGAAACAAATGTCTCTGACACTGATCTTTATTTCTTTCTGATCATGGTAAACGTCTTCATTTATTGAAAACATCTTTTTTGGCATTTGTAGACTTCGGGAGATGAAGATGAAATTTCAATTGGATTTGATGGTCCAATTTCTCTTTAAACAAGGGCAAGTGGAGCTTGATGGCATCAATTTAATCCCTGATTACACCGATGCTATTCTTATCAACAGGAGCATCGTTGAGGACCTGAACAGCACTATCCGTGTAACTATGTTTTCCTATTTAAGAAACTGAGCTTCTGCAAATCTCTCATATTAGATTTTAACCCTTTGAAATATTAATTGACTCATTACCAGATTATGTGACAGAAGCCTCAGAGGAAGTTTCAAAACTAACATGTTCCATAAAGGAACAACAACATTGTACCTTTGAAAGGTTTTCCACTTACGCTTATTACATCTGAGTTTGAAATAAGTTGTGTCTCTATGAATCCATGCATGAAAATTACACTCCCCTGGCTATTTTTTTACTGTTCTTTCGTTGTTCTTGTACTGGATGTATTAATTTAATTTTTAAATATAACAGAAGAAAAGAAAGGAAAATACACAAAATTCACAAAACATGAAAAAATGATAGTCTCCACCAATTCCATCTACACATGTAAATGTACCCAATTCCCCACAATCTCTCCAACAATAGGTGAATTATCTATTGGTAGTGAGATCGATGACAATATATAGCAAACTTAACAGTAAAAGAACAAAGACAAAAGAAGGGTGGGGGGGGGAGGAAAAGCTTCCATCATTGGTAATAGATTCCATATACATTCTATACAAATAGAGTTATACTTCCCTATATCCAAGACCTGTTCTCAATTTATTAAAGATTATTGCATATTATGAATTCTGGGAATGTAATTAAATGCCTTGCAAAATTATTCCAAATTCTCCTATCTTCCCTTTTTCTTTCTTGTGTTATTCGAACATTATTAGTTAATTTTTCCAATACCATTACAATTCTTATTTTAATCTGCTGTCTCTCTAATGAAGTATTATGTTCATTTTCCCAGCTTGCAGCAGTAACCAGCCTGGCCAATACTATAAGAACATTTAGAAGTATTTTATTTTTACAGTGCACATTACAATTAGGAGATGAATTTAGCAGAGCTAATTCAATCATTGGTTCTAATTATAATTTTACCAATCTCAGCAAAAACAGATTACCTGGCAGGGGAGACACCATGATTACAACTTTACTATCATAGGGCAAGACCACCACATGTGTATAAATATACCCAATTCCCCTCAACCACTCCAACAATTTTTATTCCCAACCTTCATGACATGATAAATCCTAACCAAAGCATAATACCATTTTTAAAGCACCTTTCACCCCTACTCTTGTACACTAGTGGAAATTGACTTGAATGGAATTTGCTGAAATATTCTATTCCATTATCATTTCTGTTCTGGCTTGAGAAAATGGCACTGGAGAGGGAAAACAGGAGCCCCTTCTCTTCCAATGCCATGGTCCCTATGTATCTCTCCACACAATTGCTGTGTGGCTGTGGGGAAAGTAAGTTGGATCTAGGGTACCTGTGCCCCCTTACTATAAAATTTAACATGCAATTTGGCCCCCAGCCCATCTTTTTTCAGAAATGAACAATAAAACCATATGCTAGATTAAGACAGACTTCTTTTTATTCTAGGCTCAGGGAGAAAGGAAAGTTGCCAGCATGGTAGAAAGCAAAGATTTTCGAAAAGGGATATTTCAACTGGAATGGGACCATAAAAAAATTCAGATGCAGATTGATGATCTCAACCAAAAGGCTCGAGATATTCAAAAACTGAATGTTACAAAGGATCGCCAACTTGTAAGTTACTCTCCTAAATGTTAATTTTGCTGTGAGTATATAAAGTTATTGGTTTGGATCCTGAAAACGGCCAGCAGAAGGTACTGACAGTCTTGGATCTTTCCTATCCTCCCTTCCTCACTAGAGATTTTCCAACCCAGGAAAATTTTATTCCCAAGGTCAAGATATTTGTGGGTACTAACAGCCAGGAAGGTCAGACAGTTGTAGTTGACAGGGGGAGGAATAAGATTGCTCTTTCTGATTCTTGGATGAGCACATCTCTGTTCAAATAAGAGAAAGAATTTCACTCCTTCCCCCCCTGCAGCCACCCAATCCACACGGGTGAAGTCCCTCAATCCCAAAAATGAT
This sequence comes from Sphaerodactylus townsendi, assembly GCF_021028975.2. NCBI lineage: Eukaryota > Metazoa > Chordata > Lepidosauria > Squamata > Sphaerodactylidae > Sphaerodactylus > Sphaerodactylus townsendi. The sequence continues at coordinate 60,678,780 of NC_059432.1, forward strand.
CTTTTTCACTGTTGGAATAGGCTGAGGGCAAGAGGAGAAAATCGTGTGATCCTCACACTCTTGGATCGTGGGATCCAAATTGATACAGCAAAGCATTTCTTACAGTCTTACCTAATTCTCTACAAAAAAAATTATTTTCACATTCTTTATCATCCCTTATTAGTAGCTGTATCTACATTGTTTTCAACATGAATAATAGTGATATCTAATGACATTAACTCCATGGATGGTTCCTATGAGTATACTGAAACACATCCAGTGTTTCTACATAGCTGCACTAGAACAAATGCAGCACTAATAAAACTGTCTTCAACGGTCTCTTTGAAGGTGAGGGGCCAGGCAGACCTCCCTAGGGAGGCTGTGTCATAACTGTGGGACCGCCACTGAAAAGGCCTTCTCTTGATTGATGGGACAGTCCGGAGGGCCTCTCACTGTGATCATAATTCCCATGTAGGAACATATAGGAAAGGACAGTCCTTCAGCTACCCTGATTCCAAGTTGTGTAGGGTTTTTAAGGTCAAAACCGACACCTTGAATTTGGCTCAGAAGAGGATTGGAGGTCCTGACTAGCAGTCTAGATGTGGTGTTCTGCACTAGCCAGCTGCAGCATCTGAACACTCTTCAAGGATAGCCCCACATACAACACATTGCAATAGTTAAGTCTAGAAGACTCTAGATGTAACTGAGGTATGGATCATTGTGGCTAGAGCTGACTAACCTGGGAATAGACACAGTTGAAGCACCCACCGAAGCTGGGCAAAAGCACTCTGAACTACCATTGCCACCTGGTTTTCTAAGGTGACCTCTGTGTCAAGTAATATTCCCAAGCTGTGAATCTAGTTTTCCAAGGGGTGTATAACCTTGTCCAAAACAGGAGAGATCTGAAATCTCTGGTCAGCCTTTCAACTAACTCTTGTATAGTAAAACCACTGTAAAGCTTGGCGAGTACTGCATGTTTTGTGAAAGTAATTTTGATGGAAAGTCATTCCATCATACTGTGCAACATCTGAATAACTTGCTCAGTGGGATAGAGTTTGTACTGGATGAGTCTAAAATTTAATGTATGGAACCACTTAGCTCTGGGAGCTTGATCTTCTCTTTGCTTTTAATTCTACAGTTTTTAACAGTAATGAATTACGACAGTCGAATGAATCGGGAGGTCTCAGTAATGGAGGCTACACTTACTTATCTAGATAAGGTAAATCCCTTTCTTGAATATATGAAACACTAGCTCTTCAACAGGCCCCTCTCAGTCCTGATTTCAAGTTTGCCTTTATTGACTTGGTATTGCTGTTGCTGCTCTGGGCTGCTCAGAACCATCATAGGCTCCCAGACAAAGATTTCATTTGCACCCCCCCCCCCCCCCCGCCCCTTACCAGTTGGATCTAAATTAATAATTACAAGAAAACTAATCACATGGCTGTACAATGAATTTATCATCTAATATTAATCTCCACTTTTACTGTTTAAGGATAACCAGTGTGCTGTTTTTCTTTGCTCATACTCTGTTTTACAAGACATTTGTATTATTGAATGAGCTCAAGGGCATATCTAAATTAGCTGGTTTGTGTTGTTGCGGTATTGGTTCATAGCCCAGGCATATATTGGTACAGCATAGCATCTTGTTGCAGCAATTAATTTAATTCATGCTATAATCTTGTGTACCTTTATTTGGGAGTAAGCCCCATTAAACATTGTGAGACTTACTTCTGAGTATAAATACCGTATCACTGTATAAGCTCATCCTGCTGTGAAATTTTTACAAACTGAATGCTCAGACTGGGGCTTTCACATAATTGCTTACAGTATCCAGAAAAAGTGTATTATGCTTGTATATTCATAAATATGAAGCTCCAGCAATATACAACACTGTGTTTTAAGTGATAAAATTAATTGAATTATGGAATGCAATTTCAAATGCACACTCAAGTGTCATCCAACAGCATACATTGGAGTGATAATTATTCAATTAATTTTGCCACTTAAAGCATGGTAGTGCATATTGCTGGAGTTTCATATTATTTAATATATAACCATAATGTCCTTTTCGTGGATGTTGTGATTGATGCATTATAGGTGAGCCTATACTTAGTGCAAATTCATTGTGTTGCTTGTAGCCTCCAGGTAAGAACAGGAGATTTCCCAGAATTACAGCTGAACTCCAAATTACACAGACAAGGGTCAATGGCCAACTTACACAGACAAGGGTCAATGGCTGCTTTGGAGGGTGGACTTTATGACATGTCCAGTCAAGGTGTCTCCTCTCCTCTCCCCTTCCCAAACCCAGCCCTTCTCAACTCAACCACTGCAATGCAAGTATGGCAAGAAAGTCAGGCTCCTCAGGCAGAAATCCATCTGTAGCTGCACTCAATTGGATCCAAACCAGTGCAATGTTTCTAGCCACACATAGGATCATACGGACTGTAATTATTTGAAATCATTGGGACTTGTAAGCAGGGGCTTAACGAGGCAAACTGTAGCCCTGGGCAAAACCTGAGTTGGATGCCCCCCACCCCCATGGGCGGCCACTCCACCACAACCAAATTTTTTTTGCACCAGGACATTGGTGCCTGCAGGGGGTGCATTTTTAGACATATCAGCACCAGAATTTCAGCATATCATCAGGAGACTGTCCTTATACTACCCCCCTGGTTTGGTGAGGTTTGGTTCAAGGAGTCCAAAGTTATGGACTCCAAAAGGGGGTGCCCCATCCCCCATTGTTTCCAATGGGAGCTAATAGGAGATCGGGGCTACAGTTTTGAGGGTCCCATTCTCCCATTCTTTGCTAAGGAGATGGGGGCTACCCTTTTGAGGGTCCATAACTTTGGACCCCCTGAACCAAAATGCACCAAACTTGGGGGGTCCCATCAGGACAGTCTCCAGATGATATCCTGAAATTTTGGTGCTGATACATCCAAAAATGCACCCCCTGCAGGAACATCCCAGAAATTTGCCCAAGAATCTGTTCTGCATTGAGTTTTCTGCTTTGCTGTCAATGGGGGTTGCAGGCTGGGGGGGGGGCACATTTCTGAAGGCAGTCTCAAAACTTTCATGGTCTCATCAGGAGACTGCCCTAATGATCCCCCCCAGGTTTGGTGCAGTTTGGTTCAGGGGGGCCAAAGTTATGGACCCTCAAAACTGTAGCCCCCATCTCCTATGGAAACAATGGGGGATGGGGGCACCCCCTTTGGGAGTCCATAACTTTGTAGTCCCTGAACCAAACCTCACCAAACATGGGGGGGTAGCATAAGGACAGTCTCCTGATGATATGCTGAAATTCTGGTGCCGCTAGCCTAAAAGCTGCGCCCCCTGCAGGCCAAAAATGGAAAACCACTAAAATACCCAAAAACGAACCCTGCATTTTGATGCCCCCCACAAGTTGATGCCCTGGACAGCTGCCCACCTTGCCCAATGGGCATTACGCCCCTGCTTGTAAGCTGCTGTGTTTCACTTCTGTGACATTACTTTTTTTAAACTTTTGTATTTCATCTGGGACTGTAAAAACAGTAGTTCTGTAAAGTAGCACAGTCCTGAAATATAGGGTGCTGGACCCAATACCTCTAACATATTTTTGCCCATACATTGGCAGTGTCTGTGCATGTACTTCCATAGATTCTGTGCCCATGAACAATAAGATATAAAACAGCATTTCCAAATACTGGCATGAAACTTATGTGTAGCCATGTTCAGACAAATGTGTGTGGGTAACAGGTACCAACCTGTGTATTTTAGCATGAGGGACCAGCATACCTCCTGTTGATCCCCCTCAGTATATCTTGGGTCTGTACATGCAGTAACATGTGCACAGTGCTAGACTTATTTTCACTGGACAAAAACCTTTTTCTTCAGATAAGCTTTTGTGAATTTATTTTAATTCTAGGGTGCTGTGTGGTTTCCGGGCTGTATGGCCGTGTTCTAGCAGCAGTCCGGAAACCACACAGCACCCCAGCGATTCCAGCCATGAAAACCTTCAACAATATATTTTAATTCTAGTTTCTAGGTACTGCTGCTTGGTTTGTTTCAATGCCATTATTGTTGATTTATTAATTATTTTATTAATATAATTTTGTTTGAGTCCTCATCTGTGAAGATAAGGAAAAGTATATTAAAATAATTCAGTACTCATCAGCACCCCAGCTTCCTTTTAATATAAAAATTCATTATTTGCTCCTGGTTGCACCCTATTAAATGCTTTTTTTGAATGCTTGCCATATCTTTTTGTAATCTTTTATATTAAGAAGTAACTATGCAAAATGTCACATCAATTGTGATAAAAGCATCTTGGTACTTATGAAATAAAATTTGCTTTAACATGTTATGTAAATCTAAACATGTCTTGTATACTTTGTTTGTCAATGGCTAGGTTCATAAGAAAAATGTGCAACAACAGAAGAAATATGCCAACGAACTGGAGAAGCAAATTGATCAGAAAAAGGTTTCAAATCTGAAACTCAGCAAAGAGATATGTGAAATGCTTGTTTCTGTGTCAGAAAGGCGGCACATTTTTGAGACTTCAGGTGAGTTATGTTTTAAGGGTTGTTTGCCCACTTTATGCTATTTCTGACACAAAGATTAATTCACTGAGCAAATCAGTTTCCTTCTCCATGAAATACAGCCACTGATGCTTGTTCTATTCTGCACATACTGTAAAATATGCTTTTCCCAACAGGGTTATCTTTATATTACATACATGCATCAATTTACACATATAAATGTTTACCATAGCACTTATGAACTGTGTTCAAATATCCTAACATTTTTTCTTCTGCATTGTGTGAATTACTTTTAATTTCTCTTGTAATTTCTACAAAGGAGTAATCCTGTCAGACCAATCACTGGCAATTGCAGATAATTTGTAGTATCAATTAGGCCAGTAACAAAATGAATCAACCAATATGCAAAGCCTTACCCGTTGCATCATTAGGACCACTTTATATGTTCTCACCAGCAGCTCAGTTGTTCCCAGGGTGTTACTAGTACTAGTACCATTTGAAGAAAGCAGATCACGTGGACAGCTCTGGCAACTGTTCCGTTACACACTTCATTCTTATTGGGATGGATCCAACGATCCATGCAACTTTTCCACTGCCCACTTTAGCTCCCCACAAATCTTACTGCTGGGAGTCAGAGGAATTCAAGAAACTGTGCTGATGACAGCTGGAAGGAGAATGGCCTTCAGAAGGAAGGGGACATCCCAAAAATAACAACTGTATTGGTGAAAATGAATGCTAGGTACAACCTAGTTAATATATTCTGGACATTATGTTTTGCAGATTCAGAACAACTGAAGCAAAAGATTCATAAAGAACGTTATGAAGACATTTTACAGCGACAGCAGCTTGTGGAACTTGCCAAAGCACAGGCTCAGGAGTTGTCCCTCCTTCAGGCTGAAGTGGAGAGGCTGAGATTGAAAACATTCCCTGCTTTCTTTAATGTGCAAGAATATTAGTACTGTGGTGCTCTAACAAAGGACCCTGAAAAGATTTATTAATTCCAGTATTATATTTCAGATTGTCATCAAATACAAGTTTAATATGGTGTCAGAATTAATAAAGTGATAATATAGCTGACAATATAATGCCAAGACTTTGAGTAGATTATTTCATGTTTTCATCAGCAAAAACTGGAAGGCAGCTGCAGCTCTATACATTGTAAGCAGATCCAAAGGTGAGAAAACAAGTAACCCGTTGAAATATCATCAGGGTGGATTTTTTTTTTTATTATCACTGTGTAACTTCCATCCACAAAGTGGTAGAAGAAAAAGTCCCACTGATCTCTTCTCCGCTTCGGAATTATTCAGAATTTATGGAGTAGTCACTGACCAGTTTTTGGATGTATGAAGTTTTTTACTTTCTCCAAGTTTTCAAGACATATGAAATTAAGATCAATCTGGTCTCCCATTATTATACTGTCAATTATATGATCATTTTATTCAATATGATATTGTATTAGCCTCATACTTGTTAACTGTCATCATATTAATGACACCTTTTCTTTGATATAAGTAATGCTACTATTAATACACTTTTTCAAATTCCTTTGTGTGGTATTTGAGGACATCCTCAAAGTTAGATTTGTTTCCTCTTCAAATAAAGCCATTTTGTGGGCATGCAAGTCTTTGAGAAATGGTTTTCCTTTCACTGCTTTTAAATCATGATGACTTTAGTGTAGTAGTGAGTAGCAACTGGTAGGAGCAGGTGACAAGTTTACCATAAACAAAACTTTGAAACTACTACCTATAGTAAAAAAAATCTATGTGTATTTGGATAGAGTAGACGTTGGCCATTTCCTATTACTCTTGGTTAACTCAGTAAACACAAATCATAGAAGAACCACCCACCCCCCCAAATATGAGATTTAAAAAACCCCAAGGTGCATTTGAAAAGTTGAACAACATTCAGCTTTTAAAATCCCCCTCCACCCCCAATTTCCCAAACCCAGCATGGGATATACTAGGATCTGGCTGTTCCTTCCCTCACTGATGCTTTCCAAGCCCCACACTGGTAGGGGAAGAAACAGCCAGATCCTCCATGCCATGCTGAGTTAGCTCAGTGCAGCATGAGAGATCTGTCTTGTGCCAGTGGGTCATAGTCCTCTCACCCCCTGCACCATTTCCCAAACCCCCAAGGGCTTGAGAAAAGGTGTGGGGGCCAAAGGACTTAAGAATGTTGGATATTTTGCCCCTGTGCCCTCTGGGGATGGGCGGGGTAAAAATTCTATAAATAAAATATTTTAACCTGAATAAAGCCGATGGATAGCAGCTGGTTTAAAAAAATACAAACCCGAAATTACCAATAATTTTATCGGTGTTCATGCCTGTTTCCTGTGTGTCTAATCCTGGGTTACAGAGAAGCATAAAGTGACATTCAGGTTTCTGATTTAATATATACAGAATATATACTGAGTTCTCTGATGATTCTGCTTGAACAGAAAAGGAAACCCTATATTAAAAATACATGTATTACAGAGTATGAAATCGCACTAATCATAAGAAAGTATGGAATCTGCTGTAATACAGCCAGTTTCTTTTTCACATTTTAATGCTTTCAACATGTAAATGAAAGGCTTAACTTTGCCTAAAAGCTTGTTTGGTTCTAGCCTTTGCTACATAAAAATCACATGGTTTTTTGTCTAGTTCAGGACAAAAAACAGATGAAAACCTTCAAGCTGTTTAGGAGGGATGTTAGATAAATTGCTTATAGTCATGCATCTGTAAAATCTTCCTCTGTTCTGATATAATGTAGCAATTCATCATCTAGTCCCAAATTGTCTATCAGCTCTGTAATACTTAATTTCTTGCCATCTGTAGACAATGCAGACTGTAACTCATACAGTATGACTTGGGAACTGCTTCGCCATTTTGCTATCAGTGACTGCAATTCTGTCAGGTTATTCTGAAACACAGAAGAAAATAAGTAGGATCTAATTAGAGATAGATAATGTATGACTCTAGGTGAAACATAAGCACAGATTCTTGTAGAAAACAGCAAATCCTAGAGTTCATTTTTTTGTCAGCAAATGTAAACCATTATGATTGTTATGATTTCCACACTTTCACTTCCCAAAAAGTTAAAGCATAGTCTGTCCCAACCCCTGGATAAGTGAATGAGTGATAGCAATACTTGTGTCTGTCATCTATCAAAATGGGGTACCAGCATAGTTTTGCAGCAGATCAATAGACTGCTTCCTATTTATAAAGAACCAGCAGAAAAGAATTAAAAGATTGAATAGAAGTGCTACACAAGAGCAATCTTCAGCTTATTTCTAAGTTAGTTTCTTACCATAATCAAAAGTACAAATATTGCTGAAGCACACAGAAGGACAGACTCATTTGTCAGATAGTGGACAACAGCCACCTATATTTTGCCTTTGAAAAGGTAAACCTTGCCGGAGTTGGTATCTAAATTGTGCATTTCTATATTTCATCACTATTCCAATCTGCACATGGCTTCAATAAACAGTGTAAAAGTTGATTCGCATTTTGACTGATGCAGTACTTACAGTGATGTCCTTGAAGTATATAAACATGAATTAATTTATTATTTAACACATTTGTTTGAAGATTATTTTTATTATTTACAATTTCTTGCAGCACTGACTTGTTTCTAGAAATGCTGGCATCACTGAGGCTAAAACATTAATACAAGCATGCTGTAGTGGTTAAGAGCAGTGAACTCTAATCTGCATAACCAGATTTGTTTCCCCACTTCTACACATGAAGCCTGCTGGGTGACCTTGGGCTAGTCACAGTTCTTTGGAATTCTCTCAGCCCCATCCACCCTAAGAGGGGAGAGGAAGGGAAAGAGTTTGTAGCTGCTTTGAGAGTTCTTATGGTTCAAAAAAAGCAGGATATAAATCCATTATTGTCTAAAATACATTTAACTAAAAACTGTGAATTTTACTCACACTGAGGGTGTTATCTCACCTTTCCTCTATACATCCTGACCAGCTTAAGTCTTCGAAGAAGTTCCTCTTTTTCCTGAATCTGCTTTACCAATTTCATCTTCTCTTCCAGGAGTTCTGACCAACTGCAATTAGTGTCTAACAGAAGTTGTGGAGAATTCTGTCCAGTTTTACTGATTCTATTACATTCATACTCACAAAGCACTCTGTCTTGCAAATTGCTTTTCATACACATTATATTATCAGAGACTTTTTCTGAGCATTTGCCCTCATACTGTGGTGTGGAATGTGGCTCTTTTTTAGATGAAGTCATCTCTTCATACATAAAGCAGTCATTTTCTTCACTGATTTTAAGGCGCTTTGCTACAGTCAATGTTGAATTAAAAGACCGTCTTGTTTTCTTCAACCGTTCTCGAAGGGTTGCACTCATTGGCTAAAGTGAATATGACAAAGTCATATTAAAAGAAGCAAGTTAGCTGTTTTAACTAGTAAATTATATGTTATACTACAACAACAAACGACGTAGAAAGGTTTAGCATATTTAGGAAATATTTTGGAAATTAATAATAGTCATCTCAATTTGCAAGCTTTTAAAAAACTATTCTATTTCATTACAAATTATAAAATATTGTATAACATCAACATGTTTACCATAATTGTGGTTGTCTGTTATGTATATATTTTTGATATAATTTAAAACAATTTTAAAGGAAAGGTTTATCATATTTTAAAGTGTTTATGCCACACTAGAATGCATAACTTTAGTTACACATTGTTTTCACAAACAGGTTATTTGTGATCATTTTGGTGCTCATATCAGCACATAAAAACAATAACCTAATTTAGTTAAGAATTTTAAATTTGTAGACAATTCATACATACTGAGGGATTTATTTTTTTAATAATAGTATTTTCAAGAATTAGGTGATTCTATTTACCACCAGTTGAAGAATACAAGATGAATAAGTGGCATTAAATGGGATATGTTAAGTTTATATACCTGTTTTCCTGAGCTAGAACTGCTGCTGCTGCTGCTCTGAGGCTCACAATTCTCTGGTGTAGAGCGCAAAGATGAAGGGCTGTTTAATACAGGTTCTTCCATTTTGAGAGTGAACTATTAGCTGTATAGATAAAATGAAATTATAAATGTGCTAAATATTAATCAAATAACTCCCATACAGCAGTCCACTACTATTTTGATTGTAAACACCCTTCAATTTTTCAACATGTCAGGTGTTGAATTTAACATATCTCATTAGCAGCAACTGTGTACTTTAATCTGTGCATTATTACTTACAATAAAACATGTTACCATATTTTAGGCCGGGTATTTGATCCGGACACATGCCGGGCAATATTTTTATCCTAACTTTCTTCAAAGAACCCAAGGAAGAGTACATTTCTCCACCAAACAAGGTAGGTTGATCTGATCCCCAGAGGTAATCGGGTGAATTTTGTAGGGTTACCAAGTCCCCCTGGCACCAGCAGATTGCCGGATCCAGGTTGGGAAACTCCTGGAGATTTAGGAATGAAGCCTGGGAAGAACAAGGGACCTCAATAAACACCTTCGGGTCCATCTTCCAAAGCATCCAGGGGGACTGATCTGTGTAGTCTGGAGAACCCTGTCATTACAAGGGATCCCCAGGGTTGTAGAAAGATCTATCTTGCCCACTGACAGCATCAGTCACCAAATTTAAGTATCCAAAGGTTTGATTACTTTCCTATTAGAATACAAAATGGAGAGGCAAAGTCGGGTTCTCAGGATCGGGTTTAAGAGCAGAGAATTAACTACCACCGTGGTTGATAAATACAGTCAACACATAGAGGAAACGAAGCCCCGCTTATTGCCCCAACGGTCCCAACGCTGCTGAAACCCTCAGCGGCGCCAACGTACCCCAGAAAACTGATCATTCCAAAAGTCCCGCTGAGGAGGGGCGAGAGCGCTCAGTCTCTTCTCGCGGTATCCGGCGTGCGCCACTGTGCGCCTGCGCTCTGGCCCTGCACTGACTGGATGGAGGGTAAGAGGAGCTGTTGCTTAGATGCTTCGAAAGAAGCGCGAGACTTCCATTAGCAAAAGCTGCGTCCCTCTGAATAGGGCGGGGCTTCGAGCTAAACAACGCTGTAGGCAGCCATGTGTTTTCCCCAAGTGTACGAGCACCGGATTTTTGTCCCTTTCTTCGTTGGTGAAATATATTAGAGGTCGAGCAATATACCGCCTCTTTACACATTGCTTAAATTGGAGTGAAACTCGTTCACTAATTCTCGGCGTCTGGATGTAGTTTGTCCTCAGTGGGAAGGGTGGAGTAATCGTGGCTCAGTAGCAGTAAATTAGTAGCAGATGGTGGGTGGAGCAGGGCACTAACAGGGGGGCTGGTCTTTCACAGCGAGGGTAGGGAAGAAGAGGGAACCACGCACGCCACCCAGAGTCAATTCGATGCAAGGCCGGCTAAAATGGAAATATTGGAGTTCAAAGCAAGTAGATGTTAATCTACTGTCGTTAGAAATTATTACAGGTGGTTTACCATTGTCTTCCTCTGCATGTCAACCCCAGACTTCCTCGGACCTGCTTAGTAGGGAGACCACCAAGGAAGTCTGGGGTTGAGATGCAGAGGAAGACAATGGTAAACCACTTGTAATCACCTTTTTCCTTGAAAGCCATGCGGGATCATAAGTCGGCTGGGACTCGACAATGCTTCTGACCACCTGGTGTTCGACTATAACAACCAACTAAAGCAGTCCAGTGGCACATAAAGAGAGTGCAACTTATTTTCTAACTGAAACAAAAAATAGTTTGTTGATATGTGCAGGTGATTTTCCTTGAAGCAGTACAGCCAAATATTTCTTAGTGAGTTTCTATTAAAAAAAATGTGCAGTGTTAATTCTAAATCTAAGCACGCCTCTTTTATAGAGAGTGATAAACAATTGCTAGTGAACGGTGGCTGAATGAAAACTTTATTTTTCAGGTGCAAATGCACCAACCATAGAATTTGTGGAGCTGGAATATTTAGGAGTATATATCTCAGTACATATCTAGAAGGAACCAGAAAGGTTATAGCCTAGTGAAAGTTACAAAGATTCCTGTCAATCCTTAAGAAACATCTAAGCGTTAATATTCCACAGCCTCCATACTTGTTGCATCAAGATGAGTCAACAGTGCTGAGTAAAAAGAGTGTCTTACATATCAACAAAGAATTGAGAACAGGGGCGTAATGTCCATTGGGCAAGGTGGGCAGCTGTCCAGGGCATCAACTTGTGGGGGGCATCAAAATGCAGGGTTCGTTTTTGGGTATTTTTGGTGGTTTTCCATTTGTGGCCTGCAGGGGGCGCAGTTTTTAGGCCAGTGGCACCAAAATTTCAGCGTATCATCAGGAGACTGTCCTTATGCTACCCCCCC